>NW_008348081.1:616630-617068 GCF_000622305.1 Nannospalax galili
ACGATGCACATGTGTTTCTAATCTCTGTATATCTGATTATTACTAGTCACAGTCGGTTACGTTCTGAGCTCCTTGGCATCTGAGCATGTGTATAAAGTCCTCAGGTAGATTTCAATGGTAATGTTTTTCACATCAACTAATTGTTAAGGAGAAAATTTTTATGCTTTGAAGAATTATTTTTATTTATTTATTTATTTATTTATACTTTCCAGGTAGCACCCTCCCATAGCCTTCCCCCCCCACTCAACTAGAGTCCTTATACTCTGATATCCCTGCTACTGTCTACTGTGTTGTCAGCACCCCCAGCCTTTCCCCACTACTTGTCCTTCTGGTGAATCTCGTCAGCCTATCTCGAGGTCTTCGTTTTAGGAGGGTCAGCTGTTCCTCATCTAGCAGTATTCAGCTGTCAATATTCCTTTGGATAAGACTGGGGTCTGC
>NW_008348081.1:617239-618467 GCF_000622305.1 Nannospalax galili
CTCCTCAGTGGTCACATGGGCCTGGGAGGAGTCCCTGGCTCCTTTCTTTTACCAGTTCCACCTATGTGAAGATAAGTCAAAGGTCCTGCTTGACCATGGTTGGCTTTGCTTGGAGGCATGGAGGAAATGATTCCTCTGTATTGATGCTCCTCTTTATAGACTGGACACTGGTTCAAGTGTATCTGGTGTGGTCTCCTTGGCCTCCTTGATCAAGAGGACAGGTGACCCACCACAATCACAGGACATTCTGAGAGATGCTCATTGTCCCCTGGAACTAGTCGACCTAGGTGGGCAAGGAGCAAAAACTGTCCTTTAAGCCCCTCTGACTAAATTAGATCTCAAAGTATGTCTGTTAAACATCCAAGAAGGTTAGTTCCACCAGTCTGTACTTTTAATTACTTTGTGTCATGTAGATAAGTCTTGGGCAAAGACCAATTTTTCTCAGATAAACCTTACCTAGACACATATTTCTTGATCTGTGATCTGTTATGTATAATTTGTCAGTAGGTTGTTGAAGTAATATGGTTCCCTCTGGTTTTTAAAACTAGCTAGGCATTGTTTATCTCTCGCATTGTCTAACTCATCCATCATGGTTTCGCATCATGGTTTTCCCCATTTCGCCCCTTTCTCCCTTACTAATACCCTTATCCTATGGTTCTACCTCTCTTGAGTTCCTTCTTTCCCTTTATGCCCTAGGTTCCTTGTATACCCTTCCCTACCCCCTCCCTTAAACTAACCCAATTTTTATCCATACCTCCCTTATTAAGGCCTGTTTCCTACTGTTCTTCACTTTCAGGTTCTTTCTTTGACTTTACCTCCCTGCTTCCTTTCCATTATCCTGACTCCTGTAGTTATGTCTGGTTGCACACTTATTTATCAGAGTCTGGTTCTAGGATCCACATATGAGGGAGAACATATGTTGATTTTTTTTTTCCTGAGTCTGTGTTACTTCACTTAGTATAACAGTTTCTCGTTACATCCATTTACCTGAAAATTTCATGATTTCATCTTTCTTTACTGCTGAGTAAAACTCCATCGTATAAATGAACTATGTTTTCATTAACCACTCATCAACTGAGGGACACTTAGGTTGCTTCCATCTCTTAGCTATTGTGAAAGAGCAGCAACATACATGGATATAAATGTGTCTCTGTGATAGGATGAATTCTTTGGGCATATGCCAAGGAGTGGTATAACTGGGTCAAATGATAGGTTCATTTGTAGTTTT
>NW_008348081.1:619305-620211 GCF_000622305.1 Nannospalax galili
CCAGCATTGCTCTTAGTTCTCAGGGTTGTTTTGGCTATCCGGGGTCTCTTGTGCTTCCGTATGAATCTTAGGATAGATTTTTCCAGTTCTGTGAAAAATGTCATGGGGATTTTGATTGGCATTGCATTGAATCTATATATGACTCTTGGTAGGATGGTCATTTTCACAATATTAATTCTTCCAATCCATGAGCATGTGAGGTCCTTCCATCTTCTGATGTCTTCCTCAATTTCTTTCTTTAAAGAGTTAAAATTTTCCTTGTAGAGCTCTTTAATGTCTTTGGTCAGGTTTATTCCAAGGTATTTTATTTTTTTTGTGGCTATTGTGAATGGAAGGGTTTCCCTGTGCTCTTTCTCTGACTGCTTGTCATTGGTATATAGAAAGGCTATAGACTTTTGTAGGTAGGTTTTGTATCCTGCCACTTTACTGAATGTGTTAATAATTTCTAGGAGTTTTCAGGTGCAATTTTTTGCTTCCCTTAGATATAATATTATATCACCTGCAAAAAGGAATAATTTGATCTCTTCTTTTCCAATTATTATTCCTTTAATTTCCTTCTCTTGTCTTATTGCTCTTGTAAGAGTTTCAAGTACTGTGTTAAAGAGAAGAGAGGATAGTGGACAGCCTTGTTTGGTTCCTGATTTCAATGGGAATGCTTCCCGTTTTTCTCTGTTTAGAATGATGTTGGCTATGGGTTTGTTATATATGGCTTTAATTATATTGAAGTATGTTCCCTTCAGTCCAATTCTCTATAGGACTTTGAACATAAATGCATGTTGAATTTTGTGAAAGTCCTTCTCTGCATCTATTGAGATGACCATGTGATTCTTGTCTTTCAGTCCATTTATATGATTTATGACATTTATTGACTTAATATATTGAACCATCCCTGCATCTCTGGGATAA
>NW_008348081.1:620353-621660 GCF_000622305.1 Nannospalax galili
TACCTGGCTTTGGTATGAGAGTGATGCTGGCTTCATAGAAGGAATTTGAAAGTTCTCCCTCCATTTCTAACTTTTTGAATAAATTAAGTAATATTGGATGCAGATTTTCTTATATGTCTGATAGAATTCTGCTGTAAATCCATCTGGTCCTGGGCTTTTTTTAGTCAGGAGGGTTTGTATTACTGTTTCAATTTCCTTATGTGTTATGGGTCTGTTTAAGCTGTTAATCTCGTCTTAGTTTAGTTTTGGTGGTTCCCATGCCTTTAGATATCCATCCATTTCTTTTAGGTTTTCAAATTTAGTAGCATATAGATTTTTAAATATTCCCTTATAATGTTCTGTGTCTTCTGGTGTCTGTTGTGATAGTTCCCCTTTCATTTCTGATATTTTTGATTTGGAGGTGCTCTTTCTTTCTTTTGGTTAACTGGGATAGTGGTCTGTCAATCTTGTTTATCTTTTCAAAGAACCAGCTCTTGGATTCGTTGATCCTTTGTATTGTTTTCTTTGTTTCAATTTTATTAATTTCTGCCCTGATTTTCGTTATTTCTTCTTGTCTGCTGTGTTTGGGTTTCATTTGTTGTTGCTTTTCCAGTGTCTTGAGTTGCAATGTTAAGTCATTTACACTTAGAGCTATAAACTTCCCTCTAAGGATCACTTTCAGCGTGTCCCAGAGGTTGTGTCATGTTGTATTGTCCTTTCATTTAATTCCAGGAATACTTTTATTTCTTTCTTTATTTCTCTTTTGACCCATTCATCATTCAGGAGTTTGTTGTTCAATCTCCATGTATTCATGTTTTGATTAGGGCTTCTTCCGGTCTTGATTGTAAGCTTTATTGCATTGTGGTCTTATAGAATGCATGGAATTATTTCAATCTTTTTGTATTTGTTGAGGTTTGTTTTGTGCTGCAGTATATGGGCAATTTTTGAAAAAATTCCATGGGGTGAGTATGTCCTTTTGTTGCTTGGGTGGAATACTCAGTAGATATCTGTTAAGTCCATTTGATATATGGTATTGTTTAATTCAGATGTCTCGCTGGTAACTCTCTGCCCTGTTGACCTATCTAATGGAGACAGTGGGGGATTGAAGTCCCCTACTATTAATGAGTTGGGGTTAATCTGGGTCTTAACGTCCTGTGGTATTGTTTTTATAATATTGGGTGCACCAGAGTTTAGTGAAAATATGTTCGTGATTGTATTATCTTCTTGATTGATTGTTCCTTTGATAAGAATGAAGTGGCCCTCTTTATATCTTCTGATTAGTTTTAGTTTAAAGTCTATTTTGTCAGATATTAGAATTGCTATACTAT
>NW_008348081.1:621823-630149 GCF_000622305.1 Nannospalax galili
TGTTGAGGTATGTTCCCTCCAGTCCTTCCCTGTAGGACTTTAAACATAAATGTGTTCCCATAGTTATACCTTTATTTAGTTTCTTTCTTTTACCCCTTGGGTCTAGTCATTCCTTTCTTCAGGTCTTTGTATTTTTTCCCAAAAATTCTCTGAAGGGTTGGTTATGTCATGGAAGATTTTTCTTTCCCCTTCAACTGTAATAGACATTTTGGCTGCATATAGTAATCTGGGTTGGCATCTGTGGTCATTTAAAATTGGGAATACTTTGGCGCAGGCTCTTCTGGCTTTCATAGTTTGCACTGAAAAGTCAGTTGCAATCCTCATGGGTTTTCCTTTATATGTGACTTGTTTTTTTCTCTTTTGAAGCTTTCAGTATTGTCTCTTTGTTTTGTATGTCTAGTGTTTTTACTATGATATGCCCTGGAGAGTTTCTTTTCTGGTCCCGTCTGTTTGGTGTTCTATATACTTCTTGTATTTGTATCAGCATATCTTTCTTTAATTTTCAGAAAATTTCTTCCACAGTTCTGTTGAAGATCTGGTCCATGCCATTATCTTGGGAATCTTCTCCTTCCTGTATGCCTATGATTCATAAATTTGGTCTTTTATGGTGTCACACAATTTCTGCATATTCCATTCTTGTGATTTCTTAAATTTTTCATAATCTTTGCTTGTGTGGTCTAGTTCATCCACTTTATCTTCCAGTCTTGATACTCTGTTTTCCATTTTGTTCATCCCATTTTTGAGGCTTTCTCCTGTCATTTCTAATTGGCTTACTGAGTGTTTTTCACTTCCTTCTTCATTTCAGTCTAGTATTCTTCAATATTTCTAACCCTTTTCTGAATTCATTCAGAAGTTTATACCTATCTTCCTTCAGTTCTTTGATTTCTTTTTTGTGTGTTCTTTAAATTCACTGAATTCTTTTATGTTTATAATTGTTCTTTTGAGTTCCATGTCCTGCATTATCTCTAGGGGGTTCTCACTGTAAACCTCTAGAATACTATAGGTATTTGGTGGGGATATGTTATTTTGGTTTTTCATGTTATTTTTTCTTTATGATTTTGACATGTGAATTTCTTTTGCAGTTTCTGATTCTTGTGTGTCTCAGGCCTTAAGGTTATGTCTTCTTCTTTTTGTGACCTTTATGTGTCTTTGTGGTTTACTTTTTGGGCATGAAATGCTGGTTAGTCTAAGCTTCCTGTTCTCTCTTTTGATTTTATATTGGAGTGGCTGGATTGCTTTTGTCTTCAGGAGTTCCCACAGAGGCTCAATTCAGGTGAGGGTCAGATGTTTTCAGGGTTTCTCCTAAGGTCTGGATCCCTCCAGGCAAGATTTTGGCCTCAGGAATTTGGGGGTTGGACTGACCTGGGAGCCTGGCTCAGGAAAGATGCTGGTCTATGACAGCTGGTGGCCATACCAAGGAGAGATGCAAAGGCAGATTGGGCAGGAAGAGGCCCCTAGGACTCCTGGGGACTGCACTGAGGAGCTGGGTTGGTCTGGATGCAAAGGATCAGGAAGAGGATAGGTCAGCCCCAGTGTCCCAGAAAGAGGCTGGTGCGTGGTGCAAGCCCAGGGAAACAGAGGGAGTTGAGGGTGGGGCCAGGCCCAGAAGCAGTGCTCCTGGGGCCCAGAGAAGTCACTAAGTTAGTCTGGATGAAAAGGTTCAGGGAGCAGTATTGGTTCCCCAGGTGTCTGGGGCCCCAAGACAAGGAATGGGGCAGGGCCCAAACTCAGAGGAGACAATGGAGGTGGAGATCGAGGGTGAATGAGGCTGGGGGACTTGTTTTCTTTCTGATAATATTTATCCAAAGGTATTTTTATACCACCATTATTACAATAGGCTATTTTTCTGGATAACGTATTATAGGTTAGCTTTCCCCCCCATATTTGATGGGTAAGCCACTAAAACCTTCTGTGTTCTATTGTTACTGGTGGGAAAGTCAGCAATTATTATTACTGTTTAGCATATAGCTTTGTCAATGGCTTTAAAGTTCTACAAAAGTTTGATTAGGGTGTCACTGGATGTGGATTTTAAACTGAATTATTAAATTTGAAATTCTGTTTTATACAGTTCTTTAAATTTGAGGAAAACATTGGCTATGACCTCCTTAATTTCCTTTGGTGGTCCTCTCCTTTCACCCCCAGTTACCTACCCCTAAGGAGCTTGTTTTTGTGGTTCCATTGGCCAGTAAGATTCTATTTTCTTCTTCTGAGTATTGTTTTTTTTGGGGGTGTGCGCATCCACTTGGACAGCTTCTATTTCCCTGCCTTCAAGTTTATCATTTATTTCTCCTCTAATCTTCTATGAAGTCACATAATGACTTACTTCAAAGTTTGTTTTTTTAATCCTAGCACTTCCTTTGGCCTTTTACAGTTCTCATTAATGCATAACTGCATATAATTCTCATTATGTACATCTTTTCTTTCAAACCCTTAAACATACTTGTAATAGCTCTTAATGTTTTTTTAACCACCAATTCAAATGTTGGGGTCATTTCTGGGCATACTTATTTTTATTTTTCCCCCCATAATTAAGGATTATATTTTCTCATTTCTTAGCAAATAGAATCCTTATTTATTTCATAGTAGATGTTGAGAATACTGATTTGTTGAAGGTAGCGATGTTGCCTTGAATATCAGGATTGTTCAGTGAGACCTGTACATTCTCACTGACTTGAACGCTGATGTTCTTGGCACTGTGACCTTCCAGTAGCTGTTTTCTGCCAAGAGTCACAAAGTCCTGCCTCACTAATGTGTGGCTTAGTATTCAGTCAAACTGGGGTACTCTTAGGTTACTGGTGCTTTTCTGCACAGTCCCCTTGTCTGGCTTTGTCTCTTATACATTTTGGCTACCAGAGTGATTCTGAACTCTGATCTCATTTCTTCCATATCATGAACTTGGTTTTTCCTTGGGCTTTTACTGCCTGCAGTGCGCAGCAAGGCAGAATGCCAGAATGAACGCAGAGGTGGACACACACTTTTCCTTTTTCTCAAGCAAAGAGCAAAACCTTCAGTTGTGTGTTGTACAATATTGAGGCTGTTTGCTGTGGAAGACATATTTGATACTAGTTGGTCTAGCTGGAACCAAAACTACACAGTAAGATTTGGATTTAAGCAATTAAATTGCTTATTTCTAGAAATCCCATCTACTAGTATACCTGTTTCATTCCTATAGTGTTTTTGGCTTCTTTGTACTTCCATGGTTTATTTCACATAAAGCGTTTTTGTATTCCATTCTAACATCTGTATTCTTGTAGTCTGAATTAAATGTTCCTACTAATTCTGATCTACCGTGGAAACCTGTTCTGGATTTGACAGTCTTTCTTTAAAAGGTCATACTTGTGGATAGAGATGTAACTCAGGGGTAGAGTGCTTGCCTAGCATGTATGAGGCCCTGGGTTCAATCCCCAGCACCATCTAAAAGGGTTGTGTGTGTTATCTATGAGACATTTATGTTTCTTCTGTTTCAGCCAGTTATGTGTTGGCACATATGTGTTGTTTGTACACACTTTTTAATATTGGGAAACCTAACATCCTCTCCACCGCCTTAAGAATCTTAGCTCTGGTGCTGGAGAGATGGCTCAGTGGTTAAGAGCACTGACTGCTCTTGGAGAGGACCCGGGTTTGATTCCCAGCACACACATGGTGGCTACTAACCATCCTTAACTCCAGTTCCAGGGGAATCTGAAGCCCTCTTCTGACCTCTTCAGCATTGCAGGACACAGGTGCACTCACATACATGCAGGCAATACACTCATACACAAAATAAAAATAATAAATTAAAATAAAAAAAAGAATCTTAGCTCACAGAGGGATGTGATACTCCTGTTTCCAGCTCATTCTGCTCACACACTAATAGTATAAAACTCTGGGATCAGGGTGAATCAAAGCTCTCCTAGGGCCTACAGACCCCTATCATTCAAGTTCCAATTGCCAGTGAACTCTGCTCTGGCTGGGGATTCTCATCTGTCTGGTCTGGTTATGGATAGCAAGCCCAGGTTCGGCTACAAGTTACCTAGTCCCACCCATGGCTGCTTGGAGCAGGACTCCCAAGTTTTAAAAAATTTATTATTTGCTTTTTTTTTTAATTTAAAAGGAGAAAAAATTCTCTTGGTACTAAAACTACTTGAGTATATTCTGTTTTTCTGGGGAAGGGGGTAAGTTTATTGTGGAAAAGAAATCATGTTGAGCTTATAAAGCTGCATGGACCTGGGAGCAAAAATACACATTTTAATTTTCTAATCAGCAAAATACCCAAAACCAAAGGCAATAAATATCTCTAACAGAATGACTAACATATGTTTACATAGGTGACAATGTAGCAATCAGTATGAGGACTGAGCTGTTGGTGTAAATAAAAGTTATCTAGCACTTACTTGTTGTCTAATGGATTTCTCAGTCCAAATATAAGCTAAAGAACACTTTCCAGGATCTGCATTGTAAAATGTAGATAAACCATATTTGAGTTGACAAATGAGGGCTGACATTTGGCTATGCTTTAACAGGCTAAACAATCAGCAGATCCTATTCTTTTATTTATTCATTTTGCAATAAGTCTTGACATCACCTTCTCCTCTTTCTTAAATTTGCTTGCTTAGCAGGCACAATGCAGTTTTGATGTTCAATCTGCTTTCAAAAGAATCTTTGAGACAGCTAATCTTCTGTACACTCAATGTAATTAAATATTATAGCACAAATGGTACATAAAACACTCACTTTCTTGAGAACTTCTCAGCACCAAAGAGCAACGACATAAAAAAGTATAGATTTTCAGAGTATTTTTTTAAGGGTTTTTCAGCTTGAACAATTAACTCTTATAGCACCCAGAGCTTGCTAATGCAATATACAATATAGAGTGGAAATATCTTTATTGTCTTTCAGTCTTTCCTAAACTCTCATTTTACCTCCGTCTAAAACCTGCTATCAGATTTAGTTATTTACCTTTAAGCTATTTGCATGATGCTTGCTTCAAGCTATTTACTGGAAAATATTCCAATAGGAAATGCCATGCTAAAGTAATTATCAAGTTTAGTTGTCTCTTATGATGTTATTAAAATATTTTTATCAAATTGAGATCCTAAGCTTTGCAGAATGTGTTTGTCTTTAAAAAGAAAAAAAAGTATATATGGGGCTGGAGACATGACTCAGTGATTAAGAACACTTGCTGCTCTTACAGAGGACCTGGGTTCGGTTCCCAGCACCCACAAGGTGGCTCACAACCACCTGTAAATCCTGTTCCAGGGGCTCTGATTCCCTTTTTCTGGCCTCTGCAGGCACCAGGCATGCATGTGGTACACATACATACATGTAGGCAAACACTCATATTCATAAAACTTAAACACATCTTTAAAATGTTAACATACTCATGCTAAAAACACCCAGTTTAGTAGCAGCTCAATCGATTTAACTATAGTCCCTATCTTCAAAGGTAATCATTTTAAAATTCCATATGGATACTTCCAGATATATTCTAAATGTGGAGTTCAAATACTGTATGTTATTTTGGACTCACGTTTTTGCCATTCCTTGAGATGATAGTAAATTAAGAGAAAAAGGGTTTTGTTTTTTTAAAAAATAAAGCTTTCTTCTTCATGGATAAAAGATATACAGGGGAAGGATTGTTTTAAATTTCAGAAACAGATGGCAACTAACTTAAGACCAAAAAGAATGCAAATGCCTGTAACAGGGAGACACTCTGAAAGGGGCAGATCGCCACAGCCAAGTTCCCCAAGGCTTGAAGTGAAGGACCCTGGTACCTAGGTAGGTTGCATTGAAAATAAGATGGGTTGGCTGAAATTCTGTTTATGAATTACTTAGATTTCAGACTCCTCCTCATCCTTCTTTTTTCTCCCTAACACATACCAGCAGAAAACTCCTCAAAGGTTAAACCAGAAGCATTCTCTACAGACAGAGGAGCACAGTGGAATAAGATTTCGTTTTTGTATTCAGCTCTGAACAAAATAAAAACCAGGCTTTGAACTACCTGGCAGGAGAATTCTAGTCAGCCAAAAAGAAAAGCCCCATCAGTACCGACGGTAAAGTCTCCATATAAAAACAGCCTGGCCAGAGGAGCAGAAAGCGAACCACCCATTAAAAGCTCATCCTAGTCACACAGAGATTCCAATGTGTTTTAAAATATGAGCTCACAGCAAAGACTATCAGCTATTAAGAAAATCCTGCAATATGAGAGGCCTTAAAACACAAACAGAAGAGGCAAAAAAAGGAGTAAAACTTCAAAGAAATTGAAATTAAATAATCAGAGAGAAGTAATGGAATACATGGAACAAAACAGAAGTCAGAAAATTTTGGAAAAAAATAAATGGTAGAATAAATTTAAAAACTAGAGAGAATTGATGAAGACAAAGTACACAAAGAACAAAATAATAAGAAAAGAAAAATTACAGGTTGAGTATAGGCTGAGGTTCAGTATCTGAATCACAGAAATTCCAGAAAATCTTGACCGAGGGAAAAAAAAAAAAAAGGACATTTTCAAAATAATTAGTTTAAAAAGTCTTTTCAAAATCAGATGCTGCCAGTTATCAGACTGCAAGCGTTGCCGGGTGCCCAGCACCAACACTGAATGAAAGGCCTCCAGCAAGGTAGCGCAACTAGAAATTTTTGAACAACAGGGCAAACAAAAGACTGTAGAAAAGAGAAGAGAAGCAGGTGAGGAATCTGAGTGACAGCGAGTTGCCTGAAAATAACCTGGAAGCTGGAAAGCGACGGGGGCAGCGCTTCCAGAATTGGACAGTGGGCAGGTGAGCTGTGGGTTCTAGACCACGGGGCTGTCCTCAGACACAGCGTCACCAGTTCTAGAGCACTGGGTGCCTATATTCGTGAATGCTATACATTACAAAACTACCTTTGCAATCTGGAATGGAGAAAGGCATGCTATCATTTGATTTTTATGTGCTCCTACTTAAAACACTTTTTCCTGTCTACTCAGTCCCAATTAAAGACAACCTATCCCCACTCTGATCGCCTCTCCATTTGCTTGTGCTCTCTGCCCTGTCTATCATCAGCACTCGTCCTCTTTCACAAAGATGGACAGTTTATCCTTGGCAGACAAATTTCACAGCCACGGTTTTATGTTCTATGAGCGCTGCATATTTATATGCATATAATTACACTTATACATTATGTAAAAATGTTGATTGTGATATGATTATAAATACAATATTTCACAGAATCTAAGATGTGACATTGCAGGTTAAGCCATTATTTCATGAGCTATGAAGAAAGTAAAAGTGCTACCAGTAAGAGAAAAAAGAACCCATAATGCTTTCTTATCACTTAGAATTTTGATTTTACTTTCTGAATATTAGGCAATTCACATTTTTACATCCACTGGGAATAAAAGCACTGTGATTTTTAAAAGTGTCAGTTACTTCATGGCAGAGGGATGAGGGGTGGTGGTGCATACCTATAGTCCCAGCACTCAAGAGGCTGAGGCAGGAGGACCGCTTCAGCCTAGGAGTTTGAGTTTATCCTTGATTACATAGTGAGACCCTGTCTAAATAAACTAAAACCAAGTCAAGCAAAACAGAGAAAGCGAGTGACAACAAATATATTTTTTAAACTGGTAAGTTTCTAGGTGTTATCTTAATGCAATATGCCTACAAAATACTGTTAGTAACACGGGCTACTATAGTTTTGGTTTACTTATTTTAAGTCATTTATACCACCAGTTTTGTGAAACAAAATTGATATTCCACTAAGCCACATTTAAAGTTTCTGAAGAGCATTCTAGTATTAGTAGATATAGTTCTATAATACAGGGATTCCTCTGACATACTCTGAGAAGGCTTTAAGGCCCCGTGATGTACTTACCTACAGAGGTATTCATGAGTTCAATTTCACAGGCATGCATTACCATGGATGAGGGTATAAAATCTATGTGGTAACCCATAAAGATTTCCCAAGTTTGAAAGTGACATTTTTAAGAAAGAAATCAATCACTGATATACATAAAAGCAAACTACAATGTTTCTTAATTCAAGGGCAGGTATATTTAAGATAATATAACAATGTAAGACATGTAACATTATAATGATAATTTATAATAACAATCAGAATTTAAGCTAAATGAATTTATTAGAAATATTCTGAGAAGTAATGGCTTCCTTCAAGAGCCTAATACTAAGTTTTATGTATAGCTTTATGTTTGTAAAGAACAGTTCATGGAAGACAATGCTGAAACAAACAGCACACATGTTATTTAGTGCATTACCTGCAAAAAATTAAAAATATTTAAATTACCATAACCAACACTCCAGTGAAGTACTTTTGCCTTCTATTTGATATAAGAAAGCATTTAAGAGTGATATGA
>NW_008348081.1:630248-676388 GCF_000622305.1 Nannospalax galili
TCCAGTGAAGTATTTTTGCCTTCTATTTGATATAAGAAAGCATTTAAGAGTGATATGAAGGAAATCACTGTAATTTACTATTATCCCCCTGCATTACTTGATCAGAATATTTTATTTACTCTCATTTTTTATAATATCTTGTGGACTTATAAAAAGATCCACTCACAATAAAACAATAAAGAATAATGATTATGTATGTGGTTTGGTGTTTTTCCTTGGGAGACTGAAAGAATCGTAAAGGATTTTAAAATAAATTAATTTAAAATTTTAATCTATAGGTACAAGATTTTCCATGAATGCATGATAAAATAATTTACAATCAGACCAATAATTTACAAATAGATCAATTTGTAATTTCAAAATTATTTCACTTCCCAGGTATTGCTGAGCACATTCCATGTAAAGTACAGAAGGCCTGAGGCGTGGGAAGTGAGCAGTCTGCATTGCTGCAGTCAGTCAAGTGACTCAGGCTTCAAAGCAGGTGAAGTTAAATTGCTATACTATATATGGGAATTAAATCTACACATTTATATTCCCATATTGGTACAATAAATAATACCAGTCAAAGAATGTGAAAAGTCTGAAGAACAAAATGAACACTAATAACATTTTCTTGGAAATATATTATTTTTCTTTTCCTTAAATATTTTATTTATTATTTTCATTTTATGTGTATGAGTGTATTGCCTGCATGTATGTGTGTGCACCCATGTCATGCAATGCCGCGGAGGTCAGAAGAGGGCTTCGGATTCCCCTGGAACTGGAGCTAAAGACGGTTTGTAGCTGCCACGTGGGTGCTGGGACTCGAACCTGGGTCCTCTGGAAGAACAGTCAGTGCTCTTAACCTCTGAGCCATCTCTCCAGCCCCGGAAATATACTACTTTTATAAATAAGTTGACACAGATCAATTTCACATTTAATAACTTAGAAAAACAAAGCCAGTGTTTCTTATTTTCATATGCAAAAGCAAAGTACTAGTTGGAGTGTACATAATTTAAATATGCCTTAGAAAGGAAGAGAGATTAACTTATTAAATTCTTTCACATGCAATATGTAAATATGATAACTTAAACTCATTGCGTTATAGTATCCTTTTAAACTAAATGTTATCTATTAAGTATTCTAAAATTATTTCTCAATGTAGAAATCTAGTTTTTGATCTTTTTTTCTTTGTATTTTTCCAGTGTTGGGAACTGAACCGAGGGCCTCAGGCATGTTAGGCAGCAGTGTACCACCAAGCTATCTTCCCAGCCCTTTTCTTTTTCATCTATAAACAGGTTTTCACTAAGCTGCTTAGGGTGGCCTTGGGTTTGCTCTCTAGCCTAGCTCTCTAGGGCTTCAAGTTGTGATCCTCCTGACCCAGCCTCTGGAGTGAGCCTTTTCAACAGAAGTTTTATCTTCCCTTTTAGGACATACTGTTTTGAAATAATGAATTATATTTAAATGATTCCTTACTATTTGCTGTTTGCATCAATTTTGTATGTGGTCCTTTTTGAAGAAACAAAGCATTATTTTCTATATAACTATGCATCAATCTTGTAGCCACTTTATATTAGTCTTTTACAACACTCATTTTGATGCTACAGACATAGATTAACAATATCCAATAAGTTACGAATATCATTTTTTACTAGTGTTAACATACCACTTACAATCAAGAGCAGAACTGTCCACCCACAGTGATAATGATCACGATTATAACTGCCCTTGCTTCTAACTATCACTATGGATCATTATTTTTTTGAAAAAATGTCTAAATCTCTTCATACATAAAATATGTGACATCTTGTTTGCTTGGTACAAAAACAAAACATAACACAAAGAATAGCAGAAACAAACAAAATAATAAAAGATTTACACAAATTATACAATATGTTACATAGTTTTAAAAGTTGAAAATACAATGTAAACCATATTATTTAATAACTTAATTTCCACTTGTTTTCAAAAACTATCTCAATACAATTAAAATCCAGATAAATAATAGGGATTTACTAACAACGGTAAGGGCCCAAGACAAATCTGAAGCAACAGTCATTTTGTGAAAACTCATTCACAGTCCAAACCAGCAGAAAATGTGTTCTCCGTTTTCAGGTTGTCTATATGCTATCATTGATAAATTATTCTGAAATAATGGAAATTTCTAATAAATAAATAAAAAATTTAAGTCACTGGAACTACCCACATACTCTGAAAGGAATGGAAAAAGTGCAGAGTTCAATAAATCAAGGTCAAAGTTCAACTTGATTATACTTAACAATTGCAGTAAATTTTCTTTTGGTGGTGCCGGGGACTGAACCCAGGGCTAACATCTGTAGGAAGAAGATGCATTTTTATCTGTTTGATGTTCAAGCACTCAGTTTAAGAAAAAAAATTCAGTGTTTCACCGATTTCTTTATTTTCCGCATGTTCGGATCTCAGACGTGCATCCTCTCTCAGAAATTTTGCTTCTTGCATTTGTCACATATATTATACTCCTCAATCTTCGTTTTTAGGAGTATCTATTTTTAAAAAATGCAAAAACATTTACTTAGGATATAATTCAAGGTGGTGACATTAATCAAAATTCTTATAATTATATGAAAACAAATATCCAATTAAAAATAGTCCACATAAAGTATAAGAACCAAATATTTAACAAAAACTTCAGTTTAAAAGCCCTTGACTTTTAAAAATTACATTTATTTATTTATTATTTATGTGTGTCTGTGAACACACTTGCATGCACAGTGTTCCATGGCATGCATGAAGGAGTAAGTTCTCTACTTGCACCATGTGGATTCTGGGGAATGACTAATACTCAGCCCATCATGGTTGCCTTTACCCACTGAGCCATCTCACTGGACCAAGTTAGCCTCTGAAGTGCTGGGACTGACCACGGCCGGCCTCCAAGTCTGTGTTGTTTTATAAACTTTTCTAACACTCAGTTTTAGAAAGATATAGAAACTGGTGATGATTTTGAGCTATGGTTCTATGTACTATTATGTAGTGTCAATGTGATGTTAATACAAGTAGGTTGGCGATACTACATACAAGATGAATAAATGGGATGGCACAACTTTTCAGTGCATTGTTTAAGGTTCATACGGCAGTATACAGTTCTTAGAAACAGAAGCAAGGAAGACCCCACTTCTTTTGTTAGTTCAATTGTAATGGTTACCTTAGATGAATAAAGAAGCCTGCTTGTCTCTAAACATTTTAGATTACTACTTCCAAAAGTGGATTCCATAAAACACTAGCTCTCAAAGCTACTATGCAAAATACTGATTATTGGCAGTTTCTCCTTAAAAAGATGAAATACAGCATATTGAGATTTGATCAATTCTATGGAGAAAGTATCTATTTAACTTTTTATTACATGTCTCAAGCTTGACAAAGTGTGATGGCTACTGTTGTCCACTTGACAAAATTCAGAATCACCCAGGAGACAGCCCTCTGGGCATGCCTTGGGGGGACTTCCTAAGTGGTGTATTTGAGTTGGGAAGACTTGACATTCTCTGATTGGGATCCTGGGCTGTACAAATGGGGAAAGGGAACTGAGCAACAGTATTATTCATTGCTCTTTACATCCTGACTGTGGAGGCAGTGTGACAGCAGTTTCAAGTTCCTACTGCCTTCCTGCCAGGTTGGACTGTCCCCTTCAACTCTGAGTCTGAATAAACCCCTTCTCCCCTAACTTGCTTTTGTCAGAGCATTTTATCACAACAGGAAAAGAAATAAGACACAAAGCAACTCTTATCTTCTTTTAGAAAAATATGTACCGTATCCTGAGGAATCACTTTGGGAAATAAAATTTTTCACTCAAACTTGATGAAAATAGCAAGACATATATATGAGACTATACTTACACTCATTTCTAAATAAACAACAAAGCCTCCATTATGGAAACCTAACTAGTAAGAATGCACAACTGACCAAAATTACACAGTTATAACTGACTTTTCAAAGGAAAACCAAACTTCATGGTAGAGATTAACAAATTTGAGATATTTCTTTGAGTCAAATGAAAACAGGAAAGATTGCCTGACTCTTCCTCAATTGTTACAATGTAGAGTAATATAATAATAAAAAAGATGCTTTTACCATAAAAAAGAATGAAGTTCAAATCCTGGTTTATCATTCAATAGCAAGTTATCTTGGGAAATCACTTGCTAATTATTTATTTTTTTTCCTGTTTTAAATGAGTTATCTAATCCCAGTACCACCGGTTGCAAAATCCTATAATCCCATACTCTGAAGGCAGAGGCAGGAGGACCCTGGGTTCAAAGCTAGCTGAGTTATATCGTAAGGCTCCTGTCTCTTAAAAATCAGGAGCTGGAGATATAGGTCAGTGGTAGAACATCTGCTTAGCATGCCCAAGGACCTAGGCTTAATCCCTAGCACTGCAAAGAAAGGTGAGAAGCATATCTACCTGTGAGAATTAAAGCTCTTATAAAGTATAAGAATGCAGGCACCTAAAGTAAAGAAAATAGCTGCCATTCTTGTAGCAGAAATTTAGAATCACGATTCCCCCAAAGGAATGGAAATCTTCCTTAGGTGCTGATGAGCCTATATTATAAAAGTACAACCTGGGTTTATTATATTGTAGCTGTACATGTACAGAACTCAAGTTTAACATAAAGCTTAAAATTTTTTCTCCCTCCCTCTTTCTTTCTCTACTCTTTCCTTTCCTCCTTCTCTGTCTCTGTCTCTCTTTCTCTTTCTTGAGACAGAGTCTCATGTAATCTGCTCTGGCCCAGAACTTGCTTTGTAGCTGGGGATGATGCTGAACTTCTGATTTTCCTTCTTCAGCTTCCCTGATGTTGAGGTTACAGGCATGCACCATTCTACCTGGTTTATGTAGTTCTGGAGATCGAACCTCATGCAGTGCATGCTAGGCAAGCACTCTACCAACTGAGCTATGCCCTCAGCTCTTTGGCAGACAATTTTTAAATCAAGACATGGTAACTGCCTACAAACAGATTATAGGTAATAATTACATTTCTTTCAGCTCCTTTCTTCTCTTGTGTTGCTTGGGACTGAATCAGGGCCTCTCATGTGCTATGCATGACCTCTACCACTAAGCTCTAACTTTAATCCCTTTGCAGCTATTGTTTAAATGTTATAAAAATAAGGTATGACTTATTCTTGATTATTATTAGGCAAATTAAGACAAGGATAAGTTGACATACTTATCTGCTATGAAGTTCTTTTTTTAGGCACGATTTGAATGTTGGATACTTCTGGACTGTTTTATAACCCTGTGGAATAGAGGATAAAAAGTGTCCAAATGTATGAAAGGGAAAATATAGCATAATTTCACTTACATATTGACTCTCTAAGCTGAACTTATAGAAGTGGAGCAGACTGCTGGTTACTAGTGGCTGGGAGTGTTGGTTGGGGCAGGAAGTTAACCAGTGGGTATAGAGTTCCAGTTAGACAGGAGAATGAGTTTTCAAGATCAACTGCACAGAATGGTGATCATAGTTAATAATCATGAGTATTTCAAAAATGCTTAAACAATACTTATGTAGAGTTCCATTTTGTTATCTGCAGTATATTTTCAAATAATATATGGTTTATGTTCTTTAATGTTTCCTTCCACATTATATATTATCTATTTATAAAATTATAAATAAGAAATCACCAATATTGATTACCTATTTTTAAAAAATAAAGTCTCTTTTATTTAAAAAAAGACTTAAATGGCTCCCACTACAAACAAGTATGAGAGTATAACAATTAGATTGATATAATTATTCTACAAATGTATTCATAAACAAGATACTGCATTTTACCCCATAAAAGTATGCAATTAATATTCATGAGTTACAAATGAAGAAAAGCAAACTGTACAAATACAGACAAGATGGTATGGGGCCAAAGATACACACTATCTAAGGAGAAATAATCATAACACATGAGAGAGAAATCAGTGTCAACAGTTCAGAGCTAGTTTACACTGAATTTAATCTTGTTACTCTAGCATTTCCGAGGAAAAATCACCAGCTTTCATTGTACATCCTTCCGGGTGTTTGCAGAATCAACTGAAATGCCACCTAGGGAACCACTAGGTGGCAGTGAAGTACAACAGCATCTTTTCTAAGTGCTTGGCTTGAAAGTCATGAATACACTAAAATGAATCTGGATTTTTTTTCTATAAATGGATTTTTTTCTGCTTAAAAAGTGCATGATACTTAAGAATATCCATGTCAAAGAAAAAATACTGACTGAACCGTTATTAGTTTTTTAACAGGAGTTTCTCCTTTGCCATTTCTGAACCATCTATAAATATTTTACACACAAACATTTACTGCGCCACATTGTAGTTCACATTTTAAAGGATGACTTTTAGAAAAGACAGATGGATTCCTACTGATTAATTTTTAGTAGGTCAACAGGAAAAAATAATTCAGCAGACAAAAAATATTTTCAGTTTATTTTCCACAATGAATATGCACTGACTTAAGAGCCTCAAGTTCCCTAAAGGAAATGTGTCTCATAGGAAATGAGAAATGGGGATGTTTCCCTATTTACTAGTAAGTCTAAAAAGCCAATGTGAAGACTACATTAAAAAGGTAATACCAAAAAAAAAAAGCAATACCTTCCCCCCAAAACTGCAAAAAAGACGTTTGCCTAAATGAATATGAAACTGAATTTAAAATCAAATTGATTTTATATATTTTTAAAAGAATAATCTTTCATCACTTTAAACTGTTTTGGACTATAGGTAGGGTCGATAATCTTAATTTCCAAATAAACCATTTCATAACTTTAAAGTTCATGTAAATTTTTTCTGAACTTAGATTTTTCTTTTCCTTCTGATTTAAAATATTATCAATAGTCTTATAGGCTTGATCTGCAAATTTACCCGGAATCCTCTATGGAGTCTGTCTTTCATAATTCCAATAAATTCTTTATAACTTAATTGATCATCTTTGTCGACATCAAAAATCTTGAAGACAGTGTTCACTAAATGTGGTGAAAGTTTCAGTCCAGTAGCTACGTAGACAGCACGTTTAAATTCATCTAGATCAATGTTACATAAAAAGAAAAAAGTAATTTTTAGTATATGAAGTTAATTACTGAAAAAGTTGTAAAAAGTTCTAAACATGAGTCATGATGATATGATACACAGTATGTGAATTTTCATTTATCATGCTCTCTTCATTAGGGAGTAAGACATTTTATGGTTTTAATATAAAGAGCAAGAAGGTATATTTTATGTTAAAAATACATTCACAACCAATGAATTCTTAATGAGTACCTACTACCAGTACTTGATACTTTAGAAGTTATTAAGGTAAGTTCTCAAGAAATAGTTCAGATGAGAGATGAGACACTTGAAGAGATAACCATTACACTTTGTGCACATGCCAAAAATGTGCTCTGAGAATTTACAGGCAAGTGACTGCTTCTGAAGTGTGGAGTAGGGAAAGGGAAAAGGGCTATGTTTTGAAAGGCTCTGATTTTATATTTGAGCTAAGTCCTGAAGATGGATGGTTCCAGCAGTGGAGAAGAGAAACGGCAGATGAGGTGACATGAATGGACATGTGTCTTGGAGATGAGATGAGATCATAGAGTATGTCTACAGAATAATGAACAGTGTGGGTTAAACAGAACACAGGGACATAGGATCTGGGGAAGCCTGGAACAGATGGTGAGGTAAGGAACTATAGGCTCTTCAATGGGCAACTGGGAAACTTTAGAGTTTTCTATAACAGCCATGCCAAAGAAAGGTTAATTTTTGTTTTAGGAGATTCTCCGAGTTTCAGCAAAGCTGGTGGAAGGAATGCCACATAGGTGTCCACTACAATAAAATCCCTTAGTGAAGTGCTCAGTGGTGCTAGTAGCGGCAAAAGTAAAGGAACACATGCATAGTATTCCCAGAACCTGAAAAGTAATACAATCAATTTCCCCCTCATTTTCTAGTTCCACAAAACAAAAAAAGCAAATTTCTGCTCTGAACCAAATAAACTGATAACCGTTTTTTTAAAAAAAGGTTTATTATTCCAGTAAAGGTTTGTATGTGGAGACATGCCTTCCAAAGTTCAAACATGGAGTTTAGAAAAAGGACAAAATATGAAAAATCAGGTTTCTCTTACTCAGCGAATAAAATGGGCACTGCATATGTCTTTTAAAGCTGGTAGATTTAACCCAAGCACTTACTGGTCAGTACTTCACTGTTTTTGAGAGAAGTAATTATCAACATTTAGGGATTGTAGTTTGGCTATTCCCTAGAATTTGTTTTTTTAAAAAAAACCTTCAAGATTATAATTTGAGATCTAACATACTAGATTTTGGCAGAGGCAAGTAAAATAGCCGTACAGGCACAAAGTCAAAGACGCTATTAGGTAAAATCTTAAAAAAGGACATGGCTATTGAGGGAAGAGAATCCTAGGAAAGGATTTGTCTTGTTAACCAGCCCACAGGGAAGGAATGAGCTGGTTTTGAGGACAGCTGTATTTCAAGTTATATGACAGCTGCATTTCTTTGTAAATTAAAAAAAGATAATCAACTGCTTACACCATCCTCAAAAAAGGCTAAGGTAAGTCAGTGGCTAAGTGGCTCTGCTCATAGAGTTCTGGTTTCAGAGCAGGGATATTAAATACTATGAGAATCTACGGAGCTGGCAATGGCTAGTGCTATCTTCACAGGTAGACATGTGTCCCTTGGTATTGCCAAGTGGGTCATGAGGCTTCTTCTCCTATACCTTTTAAGTAAACATCATTACTTTGTCCTCATAATATGAAATTAAGGATAAAAAATAAATTCAATAAAATGCCAGGACATTTACCTAACCTTTTTTTCCTTTCAAGTTTCAGAACTGATTTCTTAGAGAATGTATAAAGCCAGACTTTCAGGTAAGCTGATGCATGATAAAGCATATCTAATTAACCTGTTTCTAAAATCTCTAGAAAAAATGCAGAATCTTTAATTTTTGAAGAGTGATTACTTACCTTGTCCTATTGAGCGGCTTGCAAAGTTATACATATTGAGGGCTATTGCAAAGTCTTCTAAGTTGTTCAGAAACTGGAAAAATGACCTGAACTCATCAAATGTGATGCCCTATTTCAGGAATATAAATGTGAAAAATTAATATTGACAAATTTACTAAAATAAGTGCAATGTGCTTATCAGAAGAGAACAGACCAGGCATCTGCAATATGTTTCATAAGTAAATACTTCCAAGGCATATTTGGAAGTTTTCTTCAAATAGAATGTCAGATTCTCTCAAGACTTACTACTACTGGGTGCCACCACAATAAGAGGTGAAATATTTTTAAATACTATGTCAACATCAAGTTCCAAAAAATGTGATAAAAATGCCTGAATGTTTCCATTGAGCAAATCATCTAAATACAACTTTTAAAACCTGAAAGTATGGTAGTTAAGGAAAAAATACAGAAATGTTTGCTTTGCATATGTATTCTGACACGATTCAGCATCATGTTATCAATGCAATTATAATGACAATGCAAAATCAAAATGCTGAGGGTTGTCAACTGTTGTCTTAACTGGATTATTTCAAGTCATGATGCTGCTTCAAGATGTCAGTGACTGCAGAGAACGGC
The DNA here is from genome assembly GCF_000622305.1 of Nannospalax galili. Taxonomy (NCBI): domain Eukaryota; kingdom Metazoa; phylum Chordata; class Mammalia; order Rodentia; family Spalacidae; genus Nannospalax; species Nannospalax galili. The sequence goes on from NW_008348081.1 coordinate 639,803, forward strand.
ACCCAGAGGACAGCAGGAGACAGGGTCAAGGACTTCACTCGGAATGGCCTGTTCTGGGATGTCATACTCACAGGCTGAAATTCTATCACTGCTATATATACTTCAAACAGGAAAGTTATTTGAAATAAAAATAATGTATCTTACAGAATACATGTTCAGAGAAGATTAATACAATTAAAATAATTGGGAAAATATACAGAAAAGAGGAGCAAAGGGCCAACAGCTTACTTAGACTTAACCAGTCTTGACTTATTTTTTTTGTATTTCATACAGAACATCCCAAACAATCTTACTCATCTTTATACCCTTATCGCAAATAGCACCCTCCCATAGCTTCCTCCCCCCACTGGAGCTCATACACTCTATCATCCCTGTTACTGTCCACAGTGTTGTCAGTGCCCCCAGTCGTTCACCAGTGCAAGTCCATCCAGAGTCTAGTCAGCCTATCTGGAGTTCCTTGTTTTAGGAAGATCAGCTCTTCCTCATCTAGCAGCAATCAGTTGCCAACATTCCTTTAGATAAGTCTGCTGTTCATTTTCCCAGTTCTATGCTGGATTACTGTCTGGGAGTCTCTTGGGCCACCCTGGCCAACAACTCAAAGGAAGGTATCTCCTGTCTGGCATTGTTTCTTGTTATGTAGTCTTTAGCTATACACATGGACTCTTAAAGAAATATACTGCTCACTTTAATCTTTGGTTATACTTCCCTTTTGGGTGTTTAAGACCATACAGTTGGCTCAAATAAACCGATTTACTTTTACTCTTAAGGTCGTTTGGAGACCTGTTCCTCAGGGGTCACATGGGCTTGGGAGGAGCCTCTGACTCCTTTATTTACCAGTTCTATCTATGTGAAGATAAGTCAGAGATCCTGTTCTACCGTGGCTGGCTTCACTTGGAAGCATGGAGGAAATGTTTCCTGTGTTGACCTTCCTCTTTGTAGACTGGAAAAGGACAATACAACACAACAAAACCAGTCTTGACTTAAACTACAGGGGTAAGTAAAAGCAGAGCACTGACAAGGAAGTGCTGGAAAGCCAGGGAGCTACCGAGGCAGTGAGTTACCAGAACCAAGTTTAAATGTAAAGAAGACAACAGCTTCCTATCACTCTGTGCCACTCTTAGACTTCAGTCTAAGAACTCTTCAAGAACTCTTGTTCTTGGTCTCAGGTCTGACCTGCACCCAACTCTCCCTCTCATCACCTACTACTTTCCTAGTTATTTATGAAATGTCCCTCAGCACTTTCTCAAGTACACCAGGCTTGTTTCCACCCCAGGTCTTTGCTCTTTGCTGCTCTCCTGCCTGACACTTTTCAACCAGATTTCTACACAGCTCATTCCACACAGGCCCTCCAAAAAGCCATCTTTTCTGATGAGCTCTCCCTAACAGTCTACCTTTTTTTCTCCAGTCTTTCTCATACCATTTATAATGATCTGGAAGTATACTATTTTTTTGTTTACTTACTTTGTCTTTCTAGTAAGATGTCTCTAATAGAGAAGGATTTTGCTTATCTTTGTATTTTTTCATTTACATCTAGAATAGGGCATTACAGATGTTTACTGTCTGCTAGATAAGTGGATGGAAATGAAAGCATTTTATAAATGTAAAATGCCATCCAAATTTTAGCTTTCTCTCTTGTTTCCTTTACTGGGGAGAAAAGGCTGAGGTGTGGAAGGAAGTGAAAGACCAGTCCAGTGTAGCGGACATGGAGGACTGATTTAGAAAGCCCTGCCTGGTTTGAATCTGTACACAGGGTAAAGGTACCAGAAAAAGCCTTAGATTCCCATTTTCTAAAAGAAATATGTGAATACCTACAAGGTTGTCCTAAGAACTGACATGGCAATCCAGAAAAAAACCTCAACAGGCTCCGTCCTTATTGGTCCTAAAAACTTCCTGTTTCTATCGCAATGACTGTCATGCTTAAGATTCTGCTACCAATGAACAGCTGGCAGAAGCGGAATTTAGCTTAAGGGTTCTTAGTTTGAAATAACTTTAGATATAAACATTAGTTGTAAAAACAGTGTAATAGTTTCTATAAACTCATCATTCTTGCAATTTGACCATCTGAGTTACAGATTTTCATGTTTCCATTTAACAAAAGAAAAAGAAAGATAAAGTTCCTATATAATGCTATAGTAGCCTGAGTGGTATAATTTCCCATTTTTATTTCTAGGGATTTATCTACTGGTTAGGAAAATGCAGCTTAACAGGTAAAACAGATAAAGGTCTCCTGATTAAAAGACAATGTAAGCTAACAGCCAAATGCATCAAGACCCTTTTTCAATTTTCTTTAGTGGACTAAGTGTATCCATTCTAAACAAAGTCAAACTATTTGCAAGTTTTTCTTGGACAGATTAACCTGATCCTTCAATAAACACAAATAGAAGGCAATATATCCCAAACATCCCAGGCTTAAGGGGATACTTGTGACACCAGTTTCTATTTGGTTGCAATGAAGCATTCAAATACCACTAGATAATGCAACTGCTCAGAAGGGCTGACACCACATTTGCTACCAAGCAAATAGACAACCAGTTGCCCCAGGTTCTTAACCATTCATGCCATCCAAACTCTTTGAAAAGCCTCACTTTAGCTGCTGATAAGATCACTCACTCATCAACGACACTCTTCAAATGACCTTTTATGAGAAGTGGCATAGAAAGGAACAAAGTGTGACAGAAATAATGTCAATACAAACTTTTTATATGAAGTGATGTTTTTGTACTAGTCAAAACATGTAACTCACCAGAATTCTCTTGGAAAATATTAATAGCCTTAATTTGAATAAAACCACTAATAGCCTTAAAGAGTTCCAGTATTACTAAGAAATATGTGGCTATTTGGGATACGGAGGAAAAAGAATGAAAGAGGTATTCAAAGTATTTTTTTTTAATTTGCAGAGTAGCTAGGGAGCTAATAAAATGGAAAGGTATTTAATAAACCTACATAAATAGCATTTACAAGATATTTCAAGATAATGGATGTAACAAAACAAACACATGGGATTAGACACCTTTTCTTCAGGTATACTGTAGCGCACATTTTCCAAAAATACTGATGTATTTTCCACATTTGTATATCGTAGAAGAATGTGGGCAAAATCTTCTTCACTGATAGTATTCATTCCATTGGAGTAGGAAAGGAATTCTATTTCCAGAACTTCTGTCTGTAGGTTATCCATAAATCTGTGATAAAGGTATAATGAAGAAAGAATAAGATAAATATCTCGTCTTTACTACTCTACAAAAGGTTATATGGAAATGATTAATTGTATACTTAAGTCACTGTGGCATATTGAGACTAAAAGATTGCCAACAAATTTTCTTCTAAATACACAAGAGATAGCAATCCACAGATGATTTTCAAATAATCATTTGGTGACTTCCTATCAGGAGCATACCAGTTCTGGATGTACTGGAAACGGGCATTACACGGGATTTTCAGGTAAGATCAAAGGAGAAAAGCAGTATCCACGGCACTTGATTTCTCAACACCATTCTGATTTTAGCATTCTTTTTTAAATATATATTTTATTTATTTTATTTAATGTGTACGAGTGTACTGCCTGCATATACGTGAGTACACCTGTGCCATGCATTGCTGCGGAGGTCAGAAGAAGGCATCAGATTCCCCTGGAACTGGAATTAAGGACAGTTCGTAGCCTTCATGTGGGTTCTGGGAATCAAACCCAGGCCCTCTGCAAGAGCACTCAGTGCTCTTAACTGCTGAGCCATCTCTCCAGCCCCAATTTTACCATTCTAATAAGTAATTTTCAGAAATTAAACTTACCTATAAAAATCCTCAAAGTTAAGCTCAGCTTTTCCTTTCTTTCCAAAAAAGTGTACCAGAAGTGTAGTATCGGTTACTAAGCTTGTTATGTCATCAGCACGCTTAAAAACAAACCATTAATTTAACATTAGCAGCAATAAAAACCCAAAACAGAATAAAGCTACTCAACATTCCTCAAAGAATTTTATCAAAATATAAGTCACTTTGTCATTGTCATTAATTCATACCAACTTTATAAACTCAGGTATACAATTCATGAAATTCAAATATTGTAACTCATATATATATAGCACCCTAGGAAATATAAGAAAAGTTAAACAGTATCATCATTTTCTGTATTATTAAAAACAGCTGTTCATGCCCACTCAAGGTAAATGGTTGAAATAGTACTTAATAGAAGAAATAAAGCAGAAGAAATATTGCTCTAAAAAGATAGGTCTTCTGTCATCTCTGACAAGCAGTTTCATGCCACCCATCTTCCACACAATAATCTTTGATCTTACTTTTCCCTGTCTTTGACAAAGGTAGTGGTTTTATCCTGCACTGGTTGGATCTTTCTTTTCTCCTAAATATTTTCTTGTAATGATCAGTATACAATAGAGTAGGTTGTCTGATTTCTCTTCTAAAATGCCGTACTTTTAGTGCCTACTAAACTTTTTCTAAGGTGATCTTCTGCTACTTGGACTAATTCATGTCTCTTAAAAACTCTATAGCTCCAGCTGGCCTGGAACTCACTATGTAGACCAGGCTGGCCTTGAGCCCACAAAGATCCACCTGCCTCTGCCTCCCAAGCACTGGGATTAAAGGCCTGAGCCACCACGCCCAGCAAAAAAATTCTAGCTTTTGAGCCATTTGTAACAGCACTTGGGAGGTTGAGACAGGAGGATCAGGAACTCAAGGCTAGCTTCAGGTACATGATGAGTTCAGGCCAGCCAGGGCGATATTAAACCCTATCTCAAAAAACCAAATGCAAACTCAAACCAAACCAAACCGAAAAGCCAAAACCTTCTACCTTATAGAGAATCCATACAGAAATTATGTAAAATTATGTAAATTCTTTAGTAGTCACCTGAATGTTCTGTTTATATTGAAATAATTTATTAATTTAGCATGGATTTTTCTAGCTGTTCTCTAGTATACATGATGTCCTTACACCTGGCTGGAAGATCCCTGATCCCTACTACTTATTCTCACTTAGTTTGCTGACAAGTCCCAAGCATTCTTGGTGTTTGGGATACTGAGGAAATTCCAGCAGGACAAGTTCTTTGAAGACCTGAGAGCAGTTTGATCTGATTGCTAGAGGAAAAAAACAACAGTTAGGTAGCCAAGTGACCACACTATCTTTTAACTGTATCTGCTCAGAAAAGCTTACAGTGTTTAAGAATAAAAATGGTACCAGTTCCTTCTTTCATTGCTCCATGTGTGAGAGGAGACTGTATAGTCTAAGGAACCCTGGAAAGACACTAATTTACTAGGAACTTTAGAGGAGCTAGACTATAGATATCATGGGGGGGGGAGAAACCAGATATTAATCACATATACTTTCATGACTTAGGATAGCCTCATTTAATAAGTTTATTTTGCTTTGAAGAGCTTAAATTTTGATTTTTTTATTTTTTGAGAATTTCGTAAGTATTATATCATTTCTATCCTTCCCAGGTGCCCTTCCAACTCCTCCCATGAACCCCCACTTCCTCTCAATTTCTTGTCTTCTTTATTATTACATATACATGTATTTATAAATATACAAACACATATATGTACTATGCACTGAGTCCATTTAGTGGTGTTCATGTGTACATGTGTTTATTCACTTGGCATTGGAAAACCTATCAGGGAGCTAGTCCCTGGAGAAAACTAATTCTCCCTTCCTCAGGATCTACTGATTGTCTGTAGTTGAAGAACTTATATTTAAAGGACAGAAATCCCAGAAGCATGCTCAAGTTGAACCTAAGAGCAGGTTCAACTTGGAAAAACCAGCACACCTGCCTGGAAGTTAGAGGAACGAAGTGAAAGGGGCCAAAGTGACAGAGTAGGTAAAGCAGGAGTGGGTGTTCTGGAAAAACTGCATACTTCACAAAATAAAAAATGGGGTGATGAAAAGATGAGAGGATGAGTTCAGGAATCAGGCTGTGGCACGGAAGACTAACACATCTCATCATTTAGTGGCCTTGAGAAGCTCAGTCTCTCTGAGCACATTATTATCTTGAGAAGTAAGAGCAAGTACCTAAAAGGCTATAAAAATTAGATATTCACATAGTTTTTAGCACTTGGATTACTGTAAATATTTAATACTTATGATTTATTATTGCCAAGTTTAAGAAGTTAAACACAACTTAGATATGACAAAAAGATAATAGTGTTGAAAGATAACAGGAGTTTTACAGGATACATCCTTTGTTTTGAAAATAAATGTTACATAAATTTGAAGACAAAAAAAAAAAAAGCTTTAAAACAAGAGGTTTCAGAAGCACTGCATCATAGTGAACTCAGATAAAATAATTAAGGACTATTTTCCTTCCGGGCTGTGATGTCAGCGTGTCTCAACGAGCACTAGAATGAGATGATTTTCCATGCAGTCTGTCACAGCCTCTCTTAGCTGGTTCTCATGCTCACTGAGCAGAGTTCACTTAGTCTCAGCGTTCAAATCTTATTAGATTCAGGTTGCGCTTATTCAGATAATCCAGATTCATAGAAGCAGAAGTATCAGTCTGACATTAGAGAAAAAAATCAGAGGATGGAAGTGGGGACCCCAACCCCCATTTATGAAACTGGGTACTGCATGAAGTCATGGAACACTGGGCCAGTGTCCTTGGTATCCTACCACTGGTATACAGCTTGAATTACAAGAAGGTTGAGACAAAAATAAGAGAGTTTATCCCTCTGATTCTCGTATTTATTGTTAAAATAAAATGAATTCAGGTGTTTTCACAACAAAGCAAAAAGCAAAAAAAAAAAAAAAAAAAGCCACAAAGAGCTTCATGGGCCATTTACACAAAAGTCCATTATTTATTTTGTTTTGATTAAAAATTCTGTCAGGCTGGGAGCAGCTCAGGGGTACTGGGTATAACTCAGTGGTAGACAGTGTGTTAGCACAAGTGAGATCCTGGTTCACACCAGACCCAGCACCAAAAATAAAGCACACAAAAATTCATCAAACTATTAAAATATAGAGTTTGAAGATAGCCTTCTAACACATTGTTACTGATTACAATGTGGAAACGATCTTAATCTCCACCAAAGGAATAGAGCAAGTCTTCAAATTTAACGAAGTTTTTGAATAATCCATTGGATAAGTAGGATTTAAAACAAACAAAAAAATTAAATTTCATTTGTAAATATCAAAACAATGTTTTTAATTCTGGTACTGACAAGCTGTTTCAACAGTTGTATGATACACTTATCATATTACGTTTATTATAATATGATTTTGGTCAGAAAGTGGTGTGAGCTGCGACATATACAAATTTTTATCATATAATTTTACAGTATTGCAAAAACATGGCTTTTCTATAACTGAAAAAAATCTATAGGCATAAACTTCTCTGGAATGAGAAAATGAGAGGCTAATATCTAGTTTGCCTATGATATTTTAAAAGTTAAATATTTATATGCGGTGAAAAAATTTATGGGTAAATATCCAAGCTTTCTTCTGAGCCAATTTGAATCCTGAAGCACTAATATTATTATAAATAATACTGATATAACAGTATCCATAGTCCATAATAACATAGGAATTATAATTAGTTGGAATTTGTAGTTAAATTATGTTTATTAATTTCTATAATGCAGGAAGGTGGTAATAAAGATAATTACCAAATAATTATTGTACATTGGAACACACTGTAAATTTTGTTTTCCTCTTTTTTTGATGTTTCTCCTCATTCAATTTACTTTATGAACAATGAATCAACTCACTAATTCAGCAGGTTAAGATCATAGTGTGGCCTGCTTATAGCTGATGTGACAATAAACTGGTTCTTTTTTAAAAAGGCTGAGTCATAGAGTTGGTCAGTTTCCATGGCATCAATACTCCCCTCATGGCCAGTTTCAAGAAGATGTCACACAGTATGAGCTGGGAGGAATTACACAAAATTGACTTTGGGAACCTGTAGAAAGCCAGGTCCAACACGCCCTTCATAGAATGATGATCAGTTTCAAAGATCTTACATAAATCATATAATCTTTTGAATATATAAGACCTGGCTAGTTTTCTGGTATTATGCCTCTCAAGATTTAAATTAACCTGAAAAATCTAATAGCAGATTTTGTTTATAAGAATTTGTAGCAGAGTTAGATGGGATTGAAGAAAGGCTGATGGTTAAGAGGTGGGCACTCTGGCCTGGTGAGCGAGAACAGTCACATGACTATTTACGTGAAGCCCACTGGCACTACTGCTAGCTGGCTTGCAGGGACACACACGGACAGTGCTGCCAGACTACTGTGACTTACAAAAATGATTATAAAATAAAGTGGTTCTAAGGCTTCTGTAAATGGTACACCTGTTACTTCATTCTTAAACACAGCTCAAATTGTTTTCTCCAGACACTAGCTCCCTGAGAGGTTATCTAATTCCAAGTAGGCAGCCATAACACAGATACATATGAGCACCAATAAACAGACTGTGGCATTACAATAATATGTATATTTATAAACATATGTATGTATACTTAACAATGATAATCAAAGACAAAACACTGAGCAGCGGGGTTGGTAGGAGGAGGAGGAGGACTGGGAGGGATGGATGCAATATAAAAATAACATTCATTTTAAAAAGGGTCATTTCAAAAGGTAATTGCTGGTCATAATTATATCACATTTATTTATTACAGACAGATTAATCATAGGGAAAATGTATTATGCATGTTTTGGAAGACTTTAAAACACAGCACAAATGATGAAATTAACATTTCCAACTGCTGCCCTAGTCATCCCTAGGATGACAATGGAGCAGAACTGTATACATTGATAACAGAAAAGACAGTTAAGCCAGGCACAGTGGTACCTGCCCATAGGTCCAGCTACATGGTAGGCTAAGGTGTGAAGATTCCTTGAACCTTGGGAAACACAGCAAAACTCACCTCAAATTAACTTTAGCTGTTTGTGTTTGTGTGCATAGGGAGGCAGAGACGAATGCTGGGTGTCTTTTTCAAGCACTGTCTACCTTACTATTTTTAAAAATTTGTTTTTATTGAATTTTTGTGTATTTCATGCAGAATGTCTCAATCAATCTTAATCATCTTTATACCCGTCCCCACCAGCACCCTCTCATAGACTCCTCCACTCCCCCAAAGCCCATATACTCTGCCATCCCTCTAAGGCCCACAGTGTCAAGTCAGTGTCCCCGGATGTTCCCCAGTGCAAGTTCATCCACTGAGGTCTAGTCAGCCTATCTAGAGTCCCTTGTCTTAGGAAGACCAGCTCTTCCTCACCTAGTAGCAAACAGTTGCAAATATTTCTTCAGATAAAATTGGGGTCTGCTGTTCATTTTCCCAGTTCTATGCTGGGTTACTGTCTGCCTGAGTTTGCATGGGACTTGTGCATGCTGACAATCAGGGTCTCTCACTGAACTTGGAGCTTTCCAATTCACCTAGATTGGCTGGCCAGCAAGCACCAGGATCCTCCTGTCTCCTCCTCCATCCTGCTGAGGTTAAAGGTATGTGCCACTGTGCCAGCTTTTTACATCAGTACTGGAATCAAACTCAGATCCTCATGCATGCACAACAAGCACAGAACCATCTTCCCACTGCTTTACTTCAGAAAAATTTAAAGTATAACTTTTTGAAGTTAAAGTTTAGAAAGAAAATCGAATAAAGTTTAATATTAAAGTTTTGAATGTCTATTGATGGTGGTATTTATTATATGAATATGGGGACAGAAGTGGTCCATTGTGAATCTAACAATAATAAAAATGAAAGAGAGATGGCATGATTTTTATTTATATATGTACTGGTCATCTTAAATAATATAAAGGAAAATAGTTCCCAGTTCCTTGACTGCATGCTCCTATCACACCATCCCCATACCTCTTTATATCCCTGCCCTTGGTAAGCTATTCATTATTATCTAGGTAAATTTAACTGTTCAAATCTAACATAAGAGTCAGTCACCTTTCAGTAAGTAAAACATTCTAATGTTTCATGTAACACTGTTGTAGGGTAAATAGATTTAGTGAATTTATAAATCTGTCAGCATTTTCAAATTTCTAGGAAGTGATCCTTAACAAAAGTTCCACAGATTATTACAGGTGCTTTTTCATCCCATCAGTACAGTCAATATGGTAAAACATACATTGTATACAGTAATTATATATATATATATATTACTTATTTTACTGAAGAAAAAAATATAGTACATTTTTGGCTTCATCTCGTGACTCTAAAACAGTGAAGATTATATTAACAAAATGGCAAATAATACAAAGACCACGTGGAGGTTTAAGTATACCTCTGCAAGGTCGGAAAAGAGTGCTTGGCTTGTGTTACGTCTCAGTGTATCCCAAAAGCTTCTGGAGACAAGTTCCTCAGCATCTGCTTTAAGTACCTGTAGAAGTTTCAGAACAACTGAAATTTAAAGAAGAGTCACAGAGAATGACAACTTACATACTTTAAGTCTCTTCTAACCAACTTTAAAAGAGGAAGCGTATTAGCTTACCTTTGTTTTTCTGCTGCACACAACAGTATTATATTTCACTGCTAGCAGACCCATGGTGCTTTCACAGGTGAAATGGCATATAACCTCTATTTCTAAGTACAATATGGCTATGTCAAAATGCATCAAATTCTCCAATCCCTCCTTCTGCCTTTTTGCTGAGACACACATAATATCTATGAAAGTGTGATATAAAGATTTTATTTATAGTGTGCGTTTTTACATATGGAGAAAATTTTTGTAAATTTGTGGTAAACTTGATGAACTCAGATGTATACAAAAGAAGCAAATATGTGGAAATAGACTACCTCTCCATGACAGGATATCACATTTTTTCCTCTTTTTGCTTTCCTATACTTTAATATACAACTTTTAAAACTGAGATGTTTAGAACACTGCAGCTTAGTAAGTCCCTTCCTGCCAAAAGCTTCCTTACTCATTCCTCACTAAGCTCCACTCTAAATCTGCTGTTCCATGAGGGAAGTGCTATAAGTAGATACATTTGTCTCTGTTTTATCTTATCATATAAATTGTAAAGCCTCTAAGGGCAGGAGCAATATTCTTATAGCAATTATTGTTGCAAGGAAAAGACAGCTACTAGATCAGTGACATACCTGGCACACTCACTGATCACGGATGTCTATGTATCTGTTCCGAAGCTAGTATTTAATTTTTAATCAGTAACTTTGATGATGAAATCGAGTGACTTTTCATAACATGCAAAATTAGCAGGAAGGTTTAATAACAGAAAAATATAAACAGGACATCTGAAATACAATTCAAGTAGATAAAGAAATTCAAACTAGAACTTAAAATACAGAGCAAATCTAAAACCACAACATATGCCTACAGATTAAAGACAGGGGAGAAACGTCCAGCTGTAACTGAGATGGGTTATGAAACTGACAGCTGTGAAGTTTAGGTATGTAAACTGAAGGCAAGGTCTGAAGACTTCTCAGTATGTGTACTAGCTTTCAGCCCCTTTACCATAGGGGCAGGTTAAATGCAGACTTTCATTAAAAGAGATCATATTTAAGTTCAAAAGAACTTAGAAAATGGATGGACATGGGCAAAATGATGTCTTCTACTCTCTAACTCTGATAAAATTTTTGTCTAACTTCAGAGACTTTTAGTGATTGAGTTCCTTAAACTTTGCAGTTTTGATCAAGAGTTGTTATGCCTTTTTGACCTTGTCAAAAGAGGGTCCTATTTGAGTCAGTCCCGAATAGCATATCCCCGATAGCCACTGCAGGAAGAAAGGAAGGCAATGAAGAAGGAAGGGAGTACAGATGTGGGGGAAGAAAGAAAGGAGGACAGGGAAAATTAGGGAGAAAGAAGACAGGCTTAGAAATGCTGCACCTCACTGTGCTAAGGTAGAATAATGGCTACCCAAAGTTGCCCATGTCCAGACAGGCAAAGACTTTCCATACAGTAAGTCTGAGAAAAATTACACTGAGATTAGGTCATTTAGGAGAAGAAATAAAATAGCTCACAGAAACAGGGTGTAAACATCCCTTGCTAACAGTGATATTTAACCACAAAAATAAAACATAATAAAACTATCTTTGTATTTTTTTGCTCCTATGGCAAAACAGCCTGAAAAACAGTAATCTTAGAATTGCAGTTTATAGTTGTGTGAGACAGGTAGCCCCCAGGTCTGTCAAACTCAGAAGCTGAGAGACGTATAATACAAAAGGAATGTCTTATGAAAAGCTCCAGAAAATAGGGATCAAGAAAGATGAGAAACACTATTTAGATAGAAAGTGATGGTGAATAAGCAAGAATCAACAGATGAAAACGGTCCTCATGTTTCAGAAGCCCAATAAATCTCACCATAGATAACAGCACAGCAGAGGTGCACTGTAGTAGGACTATAAATTAACAAAGGTGAAAGACTTAAAAGCTAGGGTGGAGGGGGAACCAGGTTATTTACAAAAGAAAAACAGATTCTGAGTTGATTTTTTAATTTCAATGACAGAAGCCAAAAGATAGTGAAAGAAATGATATAATTTGCTGAGAATGTTAACTTATAATAAAACATTTTTTAAAAGGTTTTGTTTTTTCTTTAATTTTTATTTATTTTTTTTATTTTATGCATAGGAGTGTTAACGCTTACATGTCTGTAAGTGCACCCACATTGTGTAGTGCCTGTGGAGGCTAGAAGAGTGCGCTGGATCCCCTGGAACTCGAGTTATGAATGGATGTTAGCCATCATGTGGGTGCTAGGATTTGAACCCAGGTCCTCTGAAGAGCAGTCAGTGCTCTTAACTGATGAGCCATCTCTCTAGTCCCTGCTTGCTCTTTTTGGTTGTGATAGGGACTGAGCTTTGGACCTCACACATGCTCCAGCATTTACTCTACCACTGAGCTGTATTTCTAACTGATGATTTTGTTTTTTAATTTACCAAGGGACCCACTCTCAAGGTAATATTTTGTAGGTATGAGAGTATGAGTTTAGGAAGGAATGAGATTAAAGAAGGAATTATGTGTGTACATGCACATGGTGTATGTATGTGTGTGGATGTGTGCTTATGGCTGCACCTATCCACATGTGTGTGCGCATGCTCCATGCACATGCACGTGGGTGAAAACCAAAAGTCATCATCACTTATTTTCCTGGTTTTCTCTCCACCTGTTTTCTGAGACCAAGTTCTGACTGTCCCTGGAGTTCATGATTTTACTAGACTGGCTGGCCCATGAGTTTCAGGGATCCATTCACCTGTCTCTGTGCTACTCCCTAAGTGGTGGGTTACAGATACCACCTACTTGGCTTTTATGTGTGTTTGGGAATCAGAACTCGGGTCCCCATGTTTGCACAGCAGGGACTTCACCAACTAAGCTACCTCCCTACCCCCCCACCCCCTGCAAAATGAAAAAAAGAATAGTAAATATGTACATACTTCTAAAAAAGACAATGATAGCCAAGAAGGATGGATCAAGGCTGTAATCATAGTACTTGGGAGGCTGAGGCAGGGTGATCAAAAGTTCAAGGCCAGCCCAGGCTGCACAGTGAAACTCTGTCATGAACAAAACTTGATGCATTTTAAAACTGCATTTGAAAATTTGGGGATATTAAAAAACAACAAGGCAGACACAACACAAGAATTACAGGTATACATGCTAAGAAAGAAATGAAAGACATTTAAGCATCTTAAGTCTCTATTACTGAGGAAGAGCATAAGGATACTGTCTAAAACTTCATTATTTTAAGTGTATTTATGGAAATTACAGAAGACAAAAATAAAAATATTAAGTGTCTTATATAATTAAACAAAGGAAAAAAAGTTTTCAGTTAATCCAAAAGAAGGTAAAGTAAAGCAAAGAAAATAAATGGTGTACAGAGTAGTAACATGACTAAATTACATCAGTAAGTAATCATAGTAATGTAAATCACTAGAAGCACAGACTATCAAGCAGGAAAAATGGGACCAGTACAAGTCACAAAATAAATGTACTATTAAAAAGATCTCAATTAATGAGAAAAGAGAAGCTGAAAAAAAATTTAATAGGTGTCTGTGATCAAGGACTAGTAATCAGCATCAACCTGTTCAATGAGAATAAATGAAAAAGCTGGAAAAAGCCTAACACAGACAAATCTTCTTAAAGACTCTTAAATATTCTATTTGCCCTCAGCTATCTCCACTTATATAAAGTGCAAATGGATATGCAGGAGGCAAATCAAAGCTAAGAAATGGTGTGCATAAAAATCATAGCTGCAATTACCTTTAGGGGGACAGAGAGGTATCACAACTGGAGACACTTATTAAAGGGTTTCTTGGGACACAGCACATTTTATTTCTTGTGCTACTTTGTAGTAAACATTTATAATTATTGATTTTGTTGGCAAAGTTTTTGAATTAAAATATATTTTTAAAATTAGGAAAATCTTCATTATTACTACATGCCATTAAAGGGTAAAACAAAATATAAAATAATATAAAATAGTAAAATAAAAGTAGTCTATACTCATAATTAAAATAAAAGTTTTTAAGGCAAAACATGCATAGAAATCTGGTATAGTACCTAAAAGAAGATTTGATTAAGATATAATTAATGTATATTCTTACACAGATGATAATGCCTCAAAGGAGATAAAATAAAAATGAACAGCATTATGAACAGAAAATGAATCTATTATTGTGACATGTAATTTTATATACTGACTGACAGACAGAACAGCAAAAAAGATTTGGCTAAGATATAATTATATTCCTATACAGATTGAGCAGACAAAAAATGTTGGCAACAGAGAAGATTAAAAACATGTATTATGTATATATGTGTGTACATACATGTATATTACAACTCTGCATCATAAATTGAAAAAGAAAGTCTTTTAAAATAAAGATTACTCATAAGTATAGTAATAATCAACTGTAAAAGTGATTAAATTTTGGAACAGGCTATTTCAGAGAGCAAAGAAATCTCTCTCTAAGTTCAGAAGCCCACTTCTTTCCTGAAGGAACTTCTTCCTCAAGTTAGAAACTGGTGATGATTAGTTTCTTATACTTAGTTCCATGATCTACACTCAAATTAGACACTTGATCACTTCAATTAACTTATCATTCTGGAAAAGAGCAGATCACTGCCTGCTAATTTATAACATTATACTAACTTATTTGTTTAATACTAAAGTCAATGCTATTTCATATACATTTTCAGACTGTTTGAATTTCTCCAATTTTAAATTAAATTAATAAAAATGCTTAAATTAAACAAATTTTCTGTTTCCTTACATTTTCTGAAAATAACTGTCTCCAATGTCAAAAACTGTTTTAATATAGGAAAGTTTATAAAATCAAACTCCTAAGAATAAACAACATTAATCCATTTAAGATTGTGCATAAAATGATATTGTTCTATCACTTTAACATATAAATTCTATATGTGAAAAAAGATGTCTTCAATAAAATGAAATGAAAAATATGCTAACCAATGAAATATAAAATCATAAATATTTTTCCTATTAAATGAACAAACATAATATAAATTTAAGTCTAGCTGTCAACAATTGTTCTCTTAATAACTGAGTGACTATAATTTATACACATACCTTATTTAATTTTGTATTTTATTAATGATTTTATGTGTAAGAGTGGTTTGCCTGCATGTATGTAAGTGCATCTGTAATGTGCATTGCCCATGGAGGTTAGAAGAGTACTTGTGGGGGTTCTTTTTTATATTTTAAATTTTTTTATGTGTATGAGTGTTATGCCTGCATGTATGTAAGTACACCCATGTGGTGCAGTGCCCATGGAGGACAGATGAGGGTGCCGGGGTCCCCTGGAACTGGAGTCACAGACAGTTGTTAGCCACCATGTGGGTGCTGGGATTCGAACCCAAGTCTTCTGCAAGAACAGCCAATGTTCTTAACCACTGAGCCATCTCTCCCACTTTGTGGGGGTTCTTTTACAGGAATTTTCAATGTTTTCAAGACAGAAGAGACTGAAACTCATAATCTTCCTTTAGAAATAACATACCTTGATATAACAGCTGTAACAAGTAGCATCTTATACCAGATTTCCTTTTTACTTTAAAAAAATTATTGAGAATTTCATACATGCATATAAGGTGTTTTGATAAACCAGAAAAAGCAGGCAGGCAACAGAGTTTTAAAAACGTTGTAGAAGTACTGAAATATAAGATGTCTATTCATTAACATACTTTTTATTAGAATTGACAAAAGGCTAGATTTAGATTTTGGGGGGGGGCAGTCTTTTTGAGACAGCATCTCCCTGTAGCCCCAGCTCTCCTGGAACTTACTATGTAGACCAGGCTGACCTTGAACTCACAGAGATCTGCCTGCCTCTGCCTCCCGAGTGCTGGGATTAAGGCATGCACCACCATGCCTGGCCATTTTTTTTTTTTTTAGATTTAGATTGTAATACCTGTGCTCTTCAGGAAGGCAGTATATTTTTCTAACTCTTCATATAGTGCTAAGAAATACAAATTTTCAATTATTCTATCAGAGTTTTTGCTGGTAGTTGTTCACTCATCTTCCTTTTATTTTACTCTAAACATATGATTAATAAAGATATAAAATTGCTTTGTACATTTTAGTCTTCTCATAAATCTAGAAATGTAAAAGTCTGGCTTCATTGCATCTTATTGTAGTCAACAAATTCCAAAACATCTGAAATAACAGATATAGCTTTCTATAAAGAAGTAACATTATCAAATCTAACAGAAGAGGGATATACACATAAAAAACATTTAAAGTATTGTACATACACTATTGGTAGGAGAATGGTATCCATAAAGTTGAAGACGCTGACACAGAGCACAAAGGGCCAAATGAAGTGTCACATTTCAGAATGAACCCAAGTACAGCAAAAGAAAAAAAGAAGACGACAAAATATCAATTAGGAAGGGCAAATCATTATGCTACATTCTATACAAAGCACAAGCACAAGTGAGATAAATGTTAAAGATGAGTAGCAAAGTTTTTAATGTCTAATGTAATTAAACATTAAATGAATTTGTGCTCATTTCAACCTTTTTCACTGTAACTTGAAAGCACTATTGCATTGAGTAACATGTTCCTCTATGTAGTTCTGTTTAGACAGGCGTCAACGCTTTTACAGAGGATGGGAGTTCTGGATCCAGCAGCATGGCAGTGGAAATGGAATGCGAGATCTCGGAATCCTGTCCTGCTACCAACGTTGGACACTAGACAAGTTAATCAACCTGACAGTTTTCTCACCTGGAAAATGGGTATAATACTTACCTGGGAGAAATGGAATGAGGACTACTACATGGGAGTGACATTTGTTATGGATATAGCACAGAGTTTACTCAACATGTGTTCATTTCATTTCTGAAGCAGAGTTTTATTGATATGCAAATATTTAAAATTCAGTTATGAGTTGGATATGTTAATTTTCAGTTTAAAGTAACTATGTGGTTGTTAAGTCTGTTAGCTAAGTTTCTGAATTGTATTTGTATTTCACATACTTGTTAAGAGGCGATGTAATTTAGATCATTTAATCCTCAGAAAATCACAAGTGGTAATCACATTATTCTGTCATTCCAATTGTAAAAATAAAAACCTGAGACAGAGAAGTTAAGATCTTGCTCTAGGGGGCTGGAGGGATGGCTCAGCTGTTAAGAAAATCAGTTGTTCTTGCAGAAGACCTGGGTTTGAATCCCAGCATCCACATGACAGCTAACAACTGTCTGTAACTCCAGTCCCAGGGGATCTGACAGCCTCTTCTGACCTCCGTGGGCATTGCACGACATGGGTGCACTTACCTTACCTACATGCAGGCAATACATGCATACACACATAAAATAAAAATAATAAATAAAATTTTAGAAAAAGAATCTTACTAAAAGTCGAACCCTCAAACCTGGCTCATGAGCCTGGGTTATTGTTTTTTTTTTTTTTTTTTTTTTTTTTTTTATAACCCAGTTTTTTTTACAGTAAGATAAATTTTAGTGGTTTTAAAACTCAACCAAATGCTTCAGACTATGTAGATTTATATTGTCATTTTTATCAACTTGACAATTCCACCTTGCATTTTACATGGTCCTCTACAGCTAAAATAGTATAAAATAAAGTCAGTTCAGATTTGCATTATTTAAAATGTGTTTATTATGTTGAAACCACTTATTGTTATTATTAAAGATGCTAATAGCTAATTATAGGATGCTATATTATTGAAGAGTCCTAACAGAGGCTGAAGTAAAGACTATTTTAGAATAACTTCAAAGAATATTTTTAATAGTTACATTGTATAACTGAGAATTTAGGAGCACTATTTAAATTATATAACATTAACAGCTCTAACGTACCTGTGAAAAGCAGTGACTTCAAAGAAATCCTTTACAGATAGCAGGTTGTTACTACTTATATGTTATTTTTATCTGTTCTTTAAAACTGTTTCCTTCCCACACTTTAAAAAAAATTATTATTTTTATGTGTATGCATGTATTGCCTGCATGTAGGCAAGTGCACTCATGTCATGCAATGCCCGTGGAGGTCAGAAGAGGCTGTCAGATCCCCTGGGACTGGAGTTACGGACAGTTGTTAGCTGCCATGTGGGTGCTGGGATTTGAACCCTGGTCTTCTGCAAGAACAACCAGTGTTCTTAACCGCTGAGCCATCTCTACAGCCCCATTCTTCCCATACATTTTCTATGAAATGCATCACTAACCTATATGAATACAAGACCTGGAGTGTGCTGCTGCGATTCAGATTTCATAATTCACATAGACTTCCTCTAATACAAGTTAATGAAATTTATGTTACTACTATGAAATATTTACATAATATCAATCTTAAAATCCCTTGATCTTGGCTGTGATGAAGCTCAGGGTCAATTTTTGTGTAGATACCGTAGCTGCTTGGTCTGTGTGGTGTAGTACCGTTCTTCCCTCTTGTCTCTCCCTTTGGTAACCGAGCTGTGTGTGTGTGTCTGTGTGTATATATATATATAAAATATTGTTTTTAAATATTTTTATTTTATGTATTATGAGTGTACTGCTTGAATGTATGTGAATGCACCCATGTCATGCAATGCCGCGGAGGTCAGAAGAGGGATTTGGATCCCCCTGGAACTGGCATTAAAGATGGTTTGTAGCTGCCATGTGGGTGCTGGGACTCAAACCCAGGTCCTCTGCAAGAGCAGTCAGTACTCTTAACCACTGAGCCATCTCTCCAGCCTGTGAGCTGCATGTTTTAATAAATGTTAATGATTAGAAACATTCTTTACTTTTTAACAAAATATTTTATTTATTTCCATTTTTATTTGATGTGTATGCGTGTATTGCCTGCATGTAGGTAAGTGCACCCGAGTCGTGCAATGCCTGCGGAGGACAGAAGAGGCCATCAGATTTTAACAAAATATTTTATTTATTTCCATTTTTATTTGATGTGTATGCGTGTATTGCCTGCATGTAGGTAAGTGCACCCATGTCGTACAATGCCCGCAGAAGTCAGGAAAGGCTGTCAGATCCCCTGGAACTGGAGTTACAGACAGTTGTTAGCTTCCATGTGGGTGCTGGGATTCGAACACAGGTCTTCTGTAAGAACAGTCAGTATTCTTAACCACTGAGCCATCTCTCCAGCCCAACATTCTGTACTTTAAACTGAAGAGTTGTTGTATGTCAAAAAAACCTCCCTGTAATCCTGGTATTTAGGTAGTAGACGATGAATATGTTATAATGGATAAAGTAGGATTTCAGAACTGGCCAGATCTAGGTCCAAACTGTGACTATGCCATGTAATAGTTTGATAATTCTGGATAGGATCCTTAATTTTCACAATTATCACTTTCCTCATCCATAATTACGAACAATTAGAGACTTGGTGGGTAGAGTAAATGAGGAAATGCATGACAAGCATTAAACACTGTGTCTGGTGGTAAGGTCTCAGCCTGTTTGTTAGTTTTATTATGTGAACTGGTCTGCTGTCAGACTGAAATACTTGCAACAAATAAAAAGATGGGAATATGACAGAAGGAGATGCTCTTTAATTCCAGCTTCTGAATAAGGTAACAGTATTATTTATCCCAGAAGAATCTATAGTATTTCTAAGAAATAAAAAAAATCACAGTATTTCCGTATCTTTAACATTCATATTGCTACATTTATCAGTAAATTCATTCACATCAAAATTAAATCTTTGCATATTCACCTTTAAATTTTTACATGCATAATGATCCATATTAATCTATCATATGATAAATACCCTTCAAATATCACAGATAACAACATGGATGAAAATGGTTTAATGAATATGAGTACAGATGTCCAATATCAATATTTAAGATAAACATTGATATTGATGTATATAAGTACTGAAGAAATTTTTCTATATTAAAAACTTCAGAAAGATTTCAAGAAAGGAACAGCTATAAAGTTGCAAGCTTTGCAGCTTCTCAGTATGAACACAGTATTTCTCACCTGGAAGACACATCTGAAACTACTACAAAGTGTTTCTTACCAGCATTGCACGCTTTTCTTCATCTCCTTTAGTTTCTCTCTTTTCATTTTTCTTCCTAAATATCTCTTGAAGCTGTAAGGAAATAAATCAGGAACCAAGTTCCATCAGAGTTCTGTGGCACTCACCTTATACTAAGTATATCTTAAAAATAAATAAAAGTCTTATTTAAACAAGAATATTTAAACTTCTCTAGATGTATTTTCTTCTTGAAGTGTTTTTCATAAGGAAAAGGAAATACATTTTTGGTACTACCAACTCACAGGTAAGTTAAGTGTATTTACTATTACAATTTTATTTGAGCTCTATTATGTTACATATTCTGAGGCACACACAGAAAAAGAGATGAGTTCTGTTGGGCTTAACAAGCACTGAAACAGCCCTTGAGGACTCTGGATTTGAGTGCAGCTTTTGGGTCCTGCACTTCTTATTGCTATTTAATTTGTTCATTATGAAATGATGAAGAACATCACCTCCAATATTCTTTCAGGTCATGAACCATGATGGTAGGAGAACAGACTACAGGCTTCACTCCTTGGATAAGTTAAGTATCTAATGCTCATTTTCTGTATTTGGAAAATGAGGAATATCTCTTACTTTATAGAATGCTATATGAAAGAAATATTATAAGTAATTATTCAGGAAATTGGCTATTATGTAGTAATTTCTAACTTAAGTGTTACCTATTGCTATAAATAGTATTATTCTTTAAAAGCCTACAATTTTAAAATGGAAGCCCAATCCTACTTCTTTTATTAGTTTTCTGGACAGTTCACTATTCTTATCTTTATAATTTGAAGAACAATCTCAATTCCATTTCATTTTACTCTTTGTTTTTATTGTGTGTGTGTACAAGTATGCGCATGCACACAGAAGTCAAGATGTCAACAATGGGTATCGAACACAATCACTTTCCATCTTTTGAGACAAGGTCTCCCACTGAACTTGAAGTTGAAGGATTAGCTAGATTGCCTGGCTAGCAAGCCCTAAGGATCCTCCTGTCTTTGCCTCCTCAGCACTGTGTGCTATTGTGTGTGACTTCCTATATGGGTGCTGAGAATCTGAACTCAAGTAGTCCTTACGCCTGTATGGGAAGCACTTTACTGACTAAATCATCTGTCTCAGCACCTTTATTTCATTTTATACAGTAATAGCTGAAAGTTAACTCATACTTGCAGTAATAACAGTCCAATTCTACCTCTTGCTTTCAAGAAGACCGTGCAAACAGACAAGCAAATATCAAACCCGAAGTTTCAGTAGAGCAACCGAAAAGAGCAGATTACAGCTTTGGGGCAAGGGCAACTTTTGCAGGAGTATAGCGTAGAAACAAACAGGAGGTAATGGGAATGCTTTTATTTCAATCATACAAGCAGATGACATTCCAAAAGATGGAATAAAAAACTCTCAAGGACTTAATTCTCCAAAAGTTGAACTTTCTGTCACTGGGGAATGGAACTCAGAAGTGTTGATTTAGAATGCTTATTCAAAATTATTCAGATAAGTAGGCCTATTCTGAAATAAAGAAAATAGTTATTTACATGCCAACTTTTTCCTTTCTTTTAGGAGAACAGTAAAGATGGGACTGACCATATATGTTAAGGGCAGAATTTGCTACTCTAAGAAATAAATTAACATTACTTTGAGTTTAGAACAAAAGCAGAGCAAGCAGTTTGTCACAGAAACAGATGTGGGATACACAGGTAAAAAGAAAAACAATTCTGGAAGGGGAGAAGAGAAAGTGAGCAGCTGAAGGCACTGTCAGATTAATGCCAAGGTCGGGCAGGAGGTGCAAAAGATTGAAGGCCAAAGCCCTTGGCCATAGAGGATGGGAACAGACAACTGGGTCCGGATGTGGCAGTAGTGAACAAGAAAATCTCCTTGTTGATGAGCAGTGAGAGGACGACTGACAGAGTGGAGACTAGACAGTGACTGGACAACATAACCCCAGGATCACCTTTATCCTTCTAAAGAAAGTGTCTGATAAAATCCAAACTTTCAGGTGCAATATAAACAGCTACATCAATCTTTATATATGGAATGTAATTTATTTACATAATATAAATACTGTTCAAAGTATATATTTGTTTATTACATTAAGGTGAAACTTTTCACTCTATAGCAGTAATCCTAACAATATAAACATAAAAAAGCAATATTTAATTACTATAAAAATGCAGTATATAATGTACATACCACCAGAAACTCCTTTTTATCCACCATTTCATTGCCATCAGTGTCAAACATGTTGAAAGCTATTCTAAAACCGGCATGAGGCTCTGCCATGAAAAACAGAACAAGTTTTCATGAGATGGAAAAATATATTTTAAGAATAAAATCCATGAGTTGAACAGATAGATACATATGTTGCTCAAAATAACCAAGAAATTAAAAACAATGTTCCTATTAAGTTAAATGTAGTGAAAGCTATATTGAAATACACATTTATCTTCTTCATGTTTTAGCAGAATTGATAATAATAACAATCCTTTAAAATACTTGACTGCAAATACTTATTACATGGCATTAAAAGAACAATTTGAAAAAAAAAAAAAAAGAACAATTTGACAATTTTCCCTCTAAAAGTAAACATCAAAAGTCTGTCCACTAAGGAAATACTAAGGAAATATTTCCTGTATGTTAAACTACTTGAAGTGACAAAATATAATTGAAACATAACACAATGTACCAGTTCCAATTCTCAGAAAATTTTAGCTGAAGCAACCTATGGGATAAATGTCAAGCATGAAAGTTTACAGATTTGGGGTTAAACTTCTAGAGGCTTCAAAACCAGAAGCTTTTAGTAAAAAGATGTTTGAATATTTAATTCCCAGGACCTCCAAAATATAAGAAACAATTATTTTTCTGAGAAAGTCTTTCATGTACTCTTAATGGACTTAATTTTGTGAGCCTTATAATGAGACTGTTTCCTCTTTTCACTTCTAGGGTTTAAACAAGAAACTTGGACATGAGAAAGTACAAAGTGCTCTGAGAGGGACTCAGTGCACAGTGTCTTTCTCAAAACTATCTGACTTTTTGAAGTGGATAGCAAAAAGTTCATCAATGGACCCCCACTGATGAACTTGCTAACATTCTATGAAATCCGGAACTTTGTAAAAGAAGCACACAGCCCTACTTTCTTAATCCCACAAAGCTGCCTCTGGAAACAACAGAAACTGAAGACAGTCTTACCTAAGTGAGCTCATTTCTTGTATGTGTTTTATGAACCTGAGCTCCTAAAACTTTTTAAAAGTCATTCACAGAAACTGATACTGTCTCTGATAAGTAAGTTTTAAGCATTTAGAAGATTGAAAAATATAAATACACAAACTAAGTCCTTATAAGTATGGTTTAGAAGGAAAAAATAAAATAATCCAAGGAGGAAGCACTTGCAGACATGTACCACAGACCATGTGATTCACTTTCTGCCAGCCCTTTTTCACATTTTTCTTAGTCCTAATCAACTGACATCCCATAATTTTTCTATCAAAGTCTTTGGAAATTTCTTACAAATTCCAAAGGAAATTTCACAGTTCTAAAAGATTTAGTCTCCCTGTAGTAAGGGAAAACTCCTGTGTGCTCCTTCTGAACGCCGAACCACGGCCTGCCCATCTCGTAGTCTTTCTCCCTAGCACTGTGCTTCTCATTCCCCTGACCCTCTGCTTCTTTATTTATAAGTTCCAGTCTTGCATCTGAAAGGCTGTTCTGGCTAAAAGGCTGATTTTTAATATGTCTTTGAGACACTCCTTGCTGCCCACTTTAATTCCACAATAGTATACAGACAGCATAGACTGGACTGCATCATCGCTTGTTTTCAAACTGGATCAATCTCAGGGGCCCTAATATCAATGATACAATACTTGTGCCTCAGCACTAAAATTTTATTCTCATTTGGAGCCCATAAAAAAAACATAAGAATAAAAGGATGATTTTTGACATGTACATGTGTGCACATGTACACAGTCCTCCTTTTCTCTGCTGTGCTATTAATTACTAAGTAAGAACAGCACAGTATTATAAATTGTCTAAGCATAGACATAGAAGATATTTTAAAATGAGTTTTACTGATGCTCTTGTTTGCATACATCTCCTAAAATCTCCTCATCTGGAATTCCCCACAGCAATATTTTCTCATCTTTTTTTCATTCACTATTTATTTATTTATTTATTTATTTATTTATTTATTTATTTATTATTACTTTATGTGTATGAGTGTTAGCCCTGCATGTAAATGCACCTATGTCATGCAATGTCTGTGGAGGACAGAAGAGGGCATTAGAGTTACGATGGTTGTTAGCTGCCATGTGGGTTCTGGGATTCGAACTCAGGTTTTCTGCAAGAACCACTAGTATCTTAACTGCTGAGTCATGTCTCCAGTCCCCTCACCAGCTATTATTTGAGAAGGTAGTATGGATAAGACATTGTTCTTGACAGAGACAGCCAAAAGGGTTATTTTGTCACCATAGACCTTGCCCTGCAGTATGGAGAGACAGATCATGTAAACCAATAGTACTCTGAAATACCCAAGTTCTACAAAGAAAATAAAGCATGGAAAAGGGATTGAAAGAAAGAAGGGCAAGGGAGGTATTTTAGGAATATGGCCCAGTAAGATTCTTTTCATCTTTTAATGGAAACCTGAGTGACGTCATTTTCTTCTAGAAAGCACTGATGGTTTTAAAGAGCAGACAGTACTGCTCTGAAAGAAGGAACAGAAAGGCCGGTGGCTGGAGCAACATAATATTGCACACAATTTCCCTATTAGATGAAAAGAAATTAAACACAAAGCTTTAGAAATCTTTATCAGTTTCATGAGAATTGCCACATATGCATGGAAGAGAAGAGCAAATACTTTAGGAGGCGGATGATGGGTATTTGGAAGACTCAGCAGCGGTTAGGTGACTCAGAACTCATTCTTTTATATTAGGCTTGCAGAACTCCTGATTCAAATGAGTACATTAGAAACTATAAATTATTACATGTCTTCACCTTTAGGATCTCATGTAGATGAAACCCCAAAAGAGTAATATGTTATAATTTATGAATCTTTTATTACTATATCACAAGCCAAATATTTGTTTCTGACTCTGACAGTGTTAGACACTTTGCAAAACAGCTAAAATATACATAAGGCGATTTTCAATTGTATGGGAGCTAAGAGAGATTCTTTCCTAAGATTAGGAATAAAAAAGAAAACTATATTTAGAAATAGATTTAGTGAGGGTACTTACTTGTTAAAATACATAAAAGAAAAAGATATTCCGTGTAAGAAATCACACCTAGAAGAAAACAGTATAATTATGCTATGTAAAATATTACTTCATATTCCATAAACATCAAAGTAAAATATTCTAACAATAAATGCTATGAATAGCAGTGAGAGTTTTAAGGTATATGCTAACTACTGTTTTAGATGATATTACAGTATTATAAAATCATTGCAAAAGTAGCAAAATTAATTTTATTTAAATTGCTCCACATCCCACTACAAAAAAAATACCTACAAAATTTTCATGATATAAAACATAGTATAAATGAAAGCAAACTGTTAATGTTTATTTATAGTCTTTCAAACTTGCTCATTGTTACTCTATGAAGCTAACATAAAATAAAGGTCAGCAATGGTTAATACTACAAATAAGAGCTTAATCGGAATAAAACATTTATATCGTCTTCCTTAGGAAATGACGTTTGTACTACATTAGAAATAAAACCTTACATCTACTGGTTTTCTGCTGTCAAATTATCATTTATTACTTTTATAACACAGCTTTTATTAAAATGACTCTACAAAATGTTTATTTAAATTCAATGGTTCTTTCTTTATGTGCCCTGAATTCTGAGTTCTCTGTCACTCCATAATTATAAACTCCACAAAGAATTTGTATAAAATAAATAAAAATACACATTCTGTTACTTCACTTTTCACTTTAAGGTTGTAACTCCTAGAGCTAGAATTAACACCTTACTTGACAATCCAAATAAGTACTGAAAAAATTAATATCAGGAATAAGCCCTAGAATACTTCCCTAGATAGCAATCAGTTTTGATGTTTGATAAATGGGTATGAAGAAAAGACTGTGGACTTAAAATCTTCCTTTTATCTGATGTTCTTTGAGGCTACACTCTTTGTTACAGAACAAAGAGAAGAAGAGCCACTGTCAGGTAGTTTGTCAGAGACGTGAAGGGAACTACCCACCAGGTTCTGAAAGCATTCTCGTTTTCTGTTTATACTAGAATACTGTGACCTATAGACAGATAGTTCTGGATGACTGCCATGAATGTTATGGGAGAAAGATTCTGAAACGGTCAATGGATATAAAGATACAATACTTAGAGTCCATAGTGATCTCGCTCTCAAAAAAAAAAAAAAAAAGCCATAAATACAAGAGGGACATGGGTTTGGGAAATGAACTTGCTATCTCCAATTCCATCTCACTACTGTTCAAATTTACTTGGAATAGCACGAAGAATTACTAAATGGTATGAAGAACTTTAACAATATCAGGTTTTTTTTTCAAATTCAGAATTCAATTGTTTTATTCATATTTAGGAAGATGCTCATATAAGAATAATTTATATTGTACTTATATAAGCAAAGCCATCAAGTTCTTTCCTCCCTTCCATGAACTCATTGTATGATATTGCATTTAACTTCTTTTATTAAAGGTAAACAAACTGGAAGAATAAGGATCAATTTTTAAAACTGAGATGAGGGAAAAGAAACATATTACTAGGTGCCAATATTTCAAGTAGTGAATAAAAATGCCATTGTTAAGAGCATATCAAGTACTGACTTTTCATGGCTTAAAAAGGACTACATAGACAGCCAGTAAGACATTCACATTAGGGTATCTCTATGAAAGTTATTAATTTGAAGCTGTTCTATAGAGTCTCTGCTCATCCAAGCAGACACAACTACTCCTCAACTCAGCTAATTCTTTCACAGGACTTCTATTTATCCCAAGGGCCACTGAAGCCCTCTGTGCTCCTAGCGCTACGCTAAGTGCCAGGATGCAATGGTGAGCAAGAAGGTAACTGTGACTCATGGTGCTTTCAGTTCAGTGAGGGCCACAAACATCCATCTTGTTATTATACAAGTATGCAACTTTGATTTGACGCTTAATTCAAGATTTCTCTCACTGAAGATTATTTAACGGGGGATTACATGATTGTGGATAGGGTAGGCACTTGTCTGTAGGGCTACCTGACTACTGAGCTGCCTTAATATATTGGAAGGGAGAACAAAGTGATATAACTGAATGAAAATGGTCAAGGAAAAGAGAAAATACTGCTGAAGATGATCTACAGATTCACAATGCTTCCTAACCATAAACAGGAAACCAGAATACTATCCTTTCAATTTACTTAAGGTTACCCAGGATCAAAAATTAAAGTCAAATGTTAAGTAAATGGTAATGATACAATCTTTAGAAGCAAAGGATAGGGAAGATGTCAACTAAATCCTGGAAATCAAGAGGCAGGCAGAGGCTTTTGAGTTCAAGGCCAGTCTGGGCTATATAAAGAAACCATGTCTGGAGGAGGGGAAGGGAGAAGATATGTCAGCTAGGTTTCTTTTAAAATTTTAATTAAAAAATGTAAAGGAGTTTCCTTAAAAAATTACATTGTTAAATTCTTGTTTCTTGATCTAGTATATCTATTACATGTTTTCATAAATGTTGCATATCGTTTTAGGAAACTGTATAGCATTGTAAGTGGATAAAGTTCATTTTTAAATTAATTTTCAGTAGCTTTAAAGATTTAGTTCAAAAATCTCCTGTCATTTAATCTTTATATATACAGAAAATAAGTAGTTCTATGTTTCTTTATTTTACCTAGCACAATGGTTCTAGACTATTACAGGATCATGGTATGATAATCTTGCTAATTTGAAGAGTATATTATAGAGCCAAACTATTTTATAGGGTAACCACTAACCAGTTGTAATCAATAAGTTAAAATTAATCCCAGTAAAACTCAGTTCCTCAGTTACAGTAACTACACCTGAAGTGTTCAGTAGCTACAATTGGCCAGTGGCTTCTAAACAAGACATCACAGAAAGACAAATATTGCCATCACTACAGACAGTTCACTGTAAAGTCCTAAATGAATTCTCTCCTCCAAAAACAAAAACAGGAAGAAAGGAAATGTGCACACAGCTTGAGGAGGGTTGGGTCTTCCAGATTAAACCATTTATTTAAGTAAAAAGATTTCCTTCTATACAATTGTTTTTCTAAGATTGAATTTGATACAAGTTGTATTTTACCATGAGATATATTAAGAAAAAAATTTTGAAATTCATCATACTTACCTATTGATTTTGGGTTTTGAATATTCTTGATCCTATTATCTCATTTTAAAATATGAATAAAAAATTTCTAAGAGTTTTTGTTTTTATAGATGAGGTCTTGCTATGTAGCCTAGGCTGGTCTCAGACTCGAGATCTTCCTTCTTCAGCCTCTAGAGTAGCTGGTATTAGTGGAACATATCACCACACCCAGATCTCCAAAGAGTGCTTTAATACACCTTAGTTTGGGTTCTTCAGTATTTAAATATCCTAGTTACAAAAAAATCTACAATGAAAGAAGTGTTTCTTTTATTCAGGTTCAATGTGAACTAACTGGAAGTATTTGAATTTTCAGTTCTATTCAGATGTATATGAACTATAACTCCCTTAAAGTATTTATGATGCTAAAGTATAATGTATTTAAGTCAATGTGCATTAAGATTGATGAAAAAATATAACTACTATGATGGTTAATACTGATTTTTCAACTTGACAGGAGACAAGCCTCCCTCTAGGCACACCTGTGAGGGATTATCTACACTAGGTTAATTGCGATGGGAAGACCCACACAGAATGTGAATGGTTCCAGCTCATGGGCAGGGGTCCTAGACTCTATAAAACAGAGTAAGGTAGCTGAGCATGAGCAGTCCCTGTTCTCTGTTCCTGACCATGGATTCAGTGTGACCAAATGCCTCCAATTCCCATGGCCATGACTTTCTCACCGCGATGGACTGTTTTCTTGCATTGGAAGTCAAACTAAACTCTTCCTTCCTTAAGCTGCTTTAGTCAGGTATTTTGTCCTAGCAAGAAGGAAAGTACTGAATATAAATGCTTATATATTTCCTTTAATATTTTCCTTTTTTGTGTGCTTGTATTTGGGATTATATACAAGTATCTTTCTAAGAAACATTCCCTTTTAAGATTAAAGACATTTTATTAATTTTTCTTTAAACATGTACAGAAATACATTGTGAAAGCAAACAGCAATTAAGTCCATGAAATTCTCTTTTCTTTTTTGAGTCAGGCAATTATGTACCACAAGCTAGTCTTGAACACACTATGTAGTCAAGGCAAGCCCTAAAGTCCTGATCCTCCTGCCCTCACCTCTACAGTGCTGGGATTAGAGATATTCTCTACCTAGCATGTGTCATTTAATCTGACTGCATGCTATTGTAGGTATTAACAAATTAATTTAGGTACCTGAATATTGATGACAGAGTTAAGTTGAAGCAGGTGGATTTTACAATGAGTACTGTACATAAAAGGAACACATTCAAATTTGGCTGCTAAAAACCTGCCAGGTGTGTGGTAAAAGATTTAATCCCAGCACTTGGAAGGTGAAAGCAGGCAGATTTCTGTGAGTTTCAGGCCAGCCTAGTCTACATAGTAAATTCCAGGGCTGTAGGGCTAAATAGTGAGACTATTTGAAACAAATAAACAAAACCAAACAACACCCTCCCAAACCTCCCATATCCAATAAGTTTTGCATATTTATTAAATTCAGAAATAACTGTAATTTCCTAGGAGCAAAATGGAAGAAAACTAACATTTGAAGATCTAATGTTTATAAAAATGCTTTCTATGAGCAAATATAACATGCTTTTCAGTATGGGTGAAAATAATTTTTTAAGCTGAATAGGTCATTTTCTGGTAAATACATGAAAGATAAATAATATAAATAAATAGTCCTTAATTACACTATGCCAAAATAATATTACTTATACAGAAACATTTTGTGGTACTCTTTTCAGTTTTCTTCTCTCTATATACATCCACATACATGTAATTTTAAGGCATGGAAAAATATGCATATATGAACAGTATAAAAACAGTGTCAACATGAAACTGCATAGGTTCTAAAGTTAGCTTACCTCTTTCTTTAAGATTTCGAAACAGCTTTGATGATCCCTTCCAAACTGGTGGTGTTTCTGAGAGCATCTGATTTAGTTCCTATGAAATAAGGTATTGCAATACTGATTAATACTCCAATTTCTTATGCCATAAATTAAAAAAAATTAAAGCATCCTCCCTGGCAAATTCTCCATTTAAAAGACCAGAAATGTTACATTAATCATTTAATTCTACGCCTGTGGTCCAGTTTAACTACAACATTTGACTACAATGCAAATATAAATGATAAAAATGCTCCAAAAAAAGCTCAAAATTTCACATAGCTTTAATAGCCAGAGATACATATAGACAAGATAATCAAGTTAAAATACAGCAGCAAGCTTGAATTCTGGAGCAGGTTCCAAGAGGAGAGTTTATAACTGCCATACAGATTTCCTCATGAAAGTCAGAGGCGACCGGCTGGCTCCACATTCTTCTTTGCAGCACTCCTGGATTAACAGGAGTTTGTGTAGAAGAAGTAAATGAGCAAAGGAACATGCTAGGGAGGAATAAAAAGTGTTTTAATGGTGACTCAAAAGTGCTGACATTGGATAAACTCGGAAAACAGTTACTGTGACCAACTTTAATTTTATTTTCAAATGCTGCTTACTCATCATTATAAAGGTCAAATTATTACTGCTGCGAGAAATTACTGCAGCATTCACATTAAAAAATTTTGAATGTGTGTGTATTCTGTAAAGACAATAAAAAATAACAAACTGACAACTATAATTTCATTAACTGTGAAAAAACAATGAAAGGATTTGGTAAAACAGTGAAATAACTTGAAATTTAAAAGTTACTTTGTTTTGTGACAGATTTTTTTTAAATGCAGAAACTACTCCAATTTGAGATGTTCATTTGTCAAACTGTGTTTCCCAACAATCTGGGTGTCACCAGGGAACTTATAGAAATGCAGAGTATCATTTCCTCTTCTAGACCCGTTGAACACTGTATTCCTCACAGATCTGGAGATTTTTATGCACATTCAAGTTTAAGAATACTTCAAACCTTTCCTGGTGCAGCAGAACCTAGAAAGTACTCTGAGATATTTATAAACTATCTTTTCTTTAATTGCTAAGCTGGGGTATTAGGAAAATGAAAGAATCCCTGGGATACCAAAAGCAGAAACGCGTGGACTTCTGCACTCATTTTGTACATGAATCTGCTCTGCTGGTAACAGATGCTACCATGTGATAAGCAGGTTCTGATGGGGGGAATAATAGAAACTATGATGCTTACTATTTAGACAAAACTAAGCATGTGTTTTTTGTTAGAGTAAGATACACCTTCAATACATTTTACATCTTGAATTTATACCATCTCTGTTGTATAAATGTTAATATTTTCCATTTTAACAATGTCTTCTGGGCTTTGTTCTAATTTAAAAAAAATAAGTTACCTTTATTGAGTATCCTCTATGTGATTAACAATGGACTCACAGTAGCTCATTTAAATTGAACTAATCAATTCTCATGCATATTTTACTTAAGCCTAAAATGGTTAAGTAATTTACTCAAACTAGTCACACAGTAATAAATCACATAAATAGATCCTTACCAACTCCAAATAGCTTCTTTTAATAAAATTATACTTTCTCCAGTTCTAGATCATCTAGTTGCTAATAAGATCTCTTTTTATTATCTGCCTACTTTTGGGAATTTTATTTACCAAGACCTTGGACATCATTCATGTGGGTAATCTGTCTCCTCACTCTCAAAGCCTAGCTTGCCTATTGTGCTACAGTGTTTTGTCCCTGACTCCTAGGAGGGAGATTCAAAATCCTTGAGTTACACTTGAAATACTCAGGATGACGTTTGGTCATTAGAAGAACAATTCTGATTAGAAAGTTGGGGTGCTGAGTCAGCTCAAAGTCTTGGGAGAGGAGAGAGGCAAAGACTGAGGTACAGACAAGTTTAATGGTTCAACACTTGTATCTCAGTAATAAAATCCCAGGAAAAATTCTGGACACCAAGCTCACTGGAACTTGATGAACTGTTTTGTGCTGGGAAGGTGAGATTTACCCTGATTCCACATGGAGAGAGAACAGAAAATCTTTGTCAGAACACTCCCAGATCCAACATTTTTCTTTTCGTTTGGAAGGTCTTAATTTATGTTCTTTATAATAAACTGCAAAAATAAGTATAGCATTTTTCTGGGTTCTGTGAGACATTTTAGCAAACTATCATATCAGATGGGAGTTGTTGGAACTATTCTGAAATTGTAACCAGTTCGGTAAAAATATGGTTGGCCTGGAGACCCCTGCTTGTGTTTACCAGCGGAAATGAGAGCAGTCTTTGGAGGCACTCTGCTCTTAAACTTCTGGAGTTGGACACTGACTCTGGGAGGTCCGTGTCAAAACTGTATTGTAGTATTCCAAATAACCAAATACACAATTGTTAAATTAAATTTACTTTATTAAAGTTATAGACACTTTGAAAGGTATTTATATAATTTATATAATTGTAGAGATAGAAAAGTTATAATTTAAATGCAAATCAAATTTATATTTTATTTAACATTATTTTAATCTAACTCTCTAGCTAGGCATCTTTATTAAGTATTTTTGATTGTAAATATTAAATTGTTATTCTCTAGATGCTGCTTTGTAATTTACACTTTGTCCTTTACATAATATGGACTTATTTTCCTGTCAGTCTTAATTTTCATATTAATGGTTACACAGAAATTGTTAAAACAGTTCTGAAATTCAACTCTACATTTTAAAAAGTACTAATGACACAAAAGATATGTTTATTTGTACTGTATTTGAATGTGAAAAATGAAAAATTTCAAATAGAAGCATACAAAGCACACACTCCATCAGCTGTCAGAGTGATGACATTACTCATCATGTAGCCTGCACTGCACACTTCTGAGAGAATGAGATTGAATAAAGCGCGTGACTTCTCAGAATTCCCAAAATGACCGACTTCATAGGTCCTTGAAAAGGCCTTTGCAATTTAATGTACTGTCAGGCTACAGTTTTCTGACCCTTGCTCTTTTGCTTAATCTTACATGTGTTAGGTTTAAAGCTTGACAAACACACAGTTCTAGTATATTTACTCACTTTAATCCATTATCCTTGTATGTCTATTTTATAATTTTTTGATCCATTTTTCTAATGATTAAGTAGTTTCTAAATTTTTGCTCCTCCAACTAATGTGTCAGGAAACATGAGTAAGATACTTGGTGTAAATGTTTTTCTAGTATACATACCTAGAAGTAGGACTTCAAATAGCATTTTCAATTTTATTAGGTGATATCAAATTTCTCTCAAAACTGAACACATCACTTTATTTTTTCACGTGGCTTCTTCTTGTTTATGCTAATTATTAACACTGTCAAATTTTTGAAAGCTAACAATCTGCTGGATGTGAAATACAGCATCACTGGTTTAATTTGTCTGTCCTTGGTTATTAGTGAGGTTAAACTCCTTTACATTCCCTTGTTGGCTATTCTGGCTATACGTGTCTATTTCTTATTGTGCAATATTTTTTTAATATCAAGGTACACAAATTTTTTATGAATAGAAGATACTCTTTTCAAGTAGCTTTGTGGCACAAATTTATTTTCCCAAGCATTAAATTTCTTAATATCTTTTAACACTGTTGATGTTTTGGCACAAAAAGTTTAAATATTTAATTTAGTGAAATTTGCCAGTAATTTGAATTTTCCTTTATGTATCCTGTCTGAAAAGACCATTTCACATTCTCCATTTTTGGCTGTTTACCACTCAGAATTTTTATCACAAATAAGAACTCAATCAAAAAACAAAAACCCCAACTGATATTGAGAACTCTGGTATTTCTCTTGGTGTTTTCTTGTCCCTCCAGGCAACAAGTCTATATTCATTATGATTCCCTTTAAAGATTTGTTGAGTGTGTGTGGGGGTGGGAGGGGGAGATCATGGATTTCCTTTAGAAGCTGCTAAAAGCTTCTGTTTTTACTTCTGCTCAGCACTGGCCACATATATACTCAGAGCCCACTGCTTGCTTTGGGAGGGCCGGTACCACTCCCTCTTTCTTAAGGTGCTGGCTCCACCTTTCCCATAGAAGAATTCCTTTAACTGCAGTACATCTGGGTCTGACACAACCCCACACAGGAACAGGGTCAGCATCTACTCAGATCTGACATTTCAGCTATAGTGCACCAGGACTTCCCCTGAAACTGTGGGGAGAACTCTTTTCTTTGGAGTTCTAAGGTAGTAGGGTGTAGGTCCTGAGTAGATAGAAGTCATCATTTCTCCCACATTTTGAGGGTGTTCCTGGAAGGAAACAGGCATACTTCTGATATCCTCTGAGTGTCTACAAAAAAAAAAAGACTTATTTAAAACTTAAAGTTTCTATTTTTAAAATTTTATGTGTATGAGTGTGTTGCCTAGATGTATGTAAGAGTGCTACATGTGTGAGGTGTCTGCAGACACCAGAAGAGGGCATCAGATCCCCTGGATCTGGGGTTACAGGTGGCTGTTAGCTGCCATGTGGGTCCTGGGAACTGATTCCAGGTCCTCTGCAAGAGCAGCCACAGTGCTCTTAACTGCTGAGCCATCTCTCTAGCCCCAATAACAAGGATTTCTTGAAGCCCACTGACATTTTGGTAGAATGGATTGAGAAATTCAACCACTTGCATTATATTCCTTCCTTTTCCTACACACGGTAAATTTGATTAGAATTTAATTAGAATTTGATTAGAATTTAAAATTTTCCAAAAATCCAAGAAATTTGTTAGCTCTGGATCCAAGTTAAGTTTGTGTGGATCCTTAGAATTAATATAGGAGAAAATATAACTAAAGGAGAAAAACAGATATGAGTATCTCACATTCTATTTCTCAGTCCCTTGGAGTTTTTTATGTATCTCCATTACTTCTGTGAAAGAAGGTATGTTATCTCTTTGAATACTAAAAATCCACTGAAAGGTTAATTTTTACCAGAAGACAGTTAAAAATGATGAATCATTGAATTTGTTTATAATTACAGCTGATTTGTTCACTGGACTATCAATCTACTTACCTAGCTCTGACAGTATTTTGAACTTACTACGTAATTAAACTAATTATCTTGACACTAATTTCTAATTGTTATTATTAGTTTAAAAGCACAACATCAGCAAGTTATTAACTTTGATATGCTGATTTCTTATATCCAGTAGTAACCTTGCTAAACTTTTATTAAATATGAAATTTATGTTTTAATACCTGAACTGTATTGTTTGCTACGACTGAAATCCTCACAACCCCCATTCCCCTCCTATTTCTTCTTTTCTCTCCATCATACTATATGTTATGGCTGTAATATAGTACTTAAGAACCTGATTACTTTGGATATGGGGGCCATTAAAAAATCTAATTGAAGTTATTATATGAGATCCCTCTAAGAGACTAGAGGAAAGACTTTGTGTGAGAGAGAGAGGACAACCATATAAAAAAATAAAAGTCCCAGAAGAAACCAACCTGCTGATGCCCAGATCTTAGATTTCTAGTTTCCAGAATTCTGAGACAATAAAACCTCGCTGTTTCAGTCGCCAGTACTTTCAGGCTGCAGTATATTACTGTGGCACTGTAGTACGTTCAAGGTTAACTTTAGTAGGTATGTGTGAATGTACTGTTACAGAATTTAAACCCAGGCATGGAATTATTGACCATAGGGTATGTATACCTTCAATTTGGGTAGATAATGATAAACTGTTTTCCAAACAAGGGATACCAATTTATGCCAAATTATTTCATATTTGCACATGAGAGATTTACCATTGACCTCTATCTTGTCAGTCCATGGAGCTGCCCACCTTTTTACTCTTTGACAGCATGGAAACTAGAAAAAAAATGGCAACATGATGTCATGTGTTTTTTTTGGTTTGTTTCTTTTTTTTTGTTTGTTTTTTAGGCAGGTCGCCCTGTAGCCCCTGTTGGAGTAGAATTCACTATGTAGACCAGGCTGGCCTTGATCTCAGAGATCTGCCTGCCTCTGCCCTCCGAGTGCTGGGATTAAAGGTGTGTGTCACCATGTCCAGCTCACATGATATAATTTTAATTT
>NW_008348081.1:676557-745844 GCF_000622305.1 Nannospalax galili
TATTTTCAAAAGGAAAACATTTTTAACCTCAAGATTTGAAGCTAAGGTATGATTTATTTCATGTTATCTACTTGTTTTTAAGTAGTGTGAAGTTAATAATAAATAATAGTAATGCTATGAGAAATGCTTTTGCATAACCATGTTATGGTCGGGACCTTCTGTATTAAGAAGGTAAGTTTAAGTTACCTTATCCTAAATATTATATTGGACTGAGAGTACAAATGATGATATTGACAAAATATTAATACTGGAATAGGATGCATTAATATTTCTGAAATATCCATGAAAATATTTCTGAAAATATTTCATAGGTGAGGTATGTTTAGGATAAATACTGATAGAGGCAAAAAGAAGAAGAGATGATGAACTGGCAAAGTGAAAGGAGACTTCTTATCCCATTGCATTCTTTCTCCTTATGGCTTTTCTAGAAGTATTTTGGGGCAAGAGTGTTATAGTTGAATAAAATATCATTTTCTTTCTCTGATTCTTCTTTAAATTCCCGAAGATCTCAAATAGACAAGCTTGCAGTCGGCATTGCTATTTCTCCTGCTCAGATTTGACTATTAGAAATGCTAAGAATTGGGGCTGGAGAGATGGCTCAGTGGTTAAAAACACTGGTTGTTCTTGCAGAAGGCCTGGGTTCGAATCCCAGCACCCACATGGCAGCTAACAACTGTGCGTAACTCCAATTCCAGGGGATCTGACAGCCTCTTCTGTCCTCCACAGGCACTGCACGACACGGGTGCACTTACCTACATGCAGGCAATATGCATACACATTAAATAAAAATAATAAATGAAGTATTTTTAAAAATGCTAAGAATTGTCTTGTGGTCACTATGTAAGTTCTATGACAGTTACATTAGGAAAACGGGCTGACAACCATTATTTGCTTCTACCTGGCAAATAGTGCTATTTCTGTAAAATTAATAATATATCAAGCAACTCAAAATTATAAGCAAAGCACTTTGCTATACACCTCTATTTTTAGGGCAATACACTAACTCGAAATTTGGAAACTAATTTTTCTTGGAGATGGATTTCTCCTCCATTTCATAAGAAAATCTTTCTTTTACTGAGACAGTTTATATGAATAGGTAATCAAGAAAATGAAGTCACAGGAACTTGACTTAAGAACCTTAATTATGATACTGCAATGATTCTTTTTGGTGAACACAATGAGAGTAACCATTCTTGAAATACAGAAGAAAAAAAATACACGGTACAAATGCATGTAAATGTTCTTATGTAATGCACAGAAACTATTTAACCAAAGAGGAAGTTAGATTTACTCTTGAGTTTTGTAGGGTTTATGAGGGTTCTGTGGTAGATTATTCAAAAAAGACATATGCATTCTGCTGGAAATATACTATGTTCAATGTTATTAGCTTTTAAAATAAGAGTCATTAAGATTATTCTTCAAAGAACTGTCTGCCTTTCTAAATTCGTTATTTCATATGAAGTTACTGCATATATAAACATAACAAGTGGAGAGTCTTTAATTAGAATTATTTTATTTCTCAAGCTGTAGGCTAATGGTCATCATATTTATGATACATTTTGTACCTCTCAAATACATTTTAAACAGTATATTTAAAAATACATAAGTTAAGAAGATTCTCAATGCTCTAGGAAAGTAACTAATTACAAATTTTAGTTCTAAAGGAAATTTACCTTCTACATTGTATTTTAAAGAGCAAGAGGTTTTAAAAGGTTGTAATGAACAGATATATTTTTACAATTAACATTTATTTGAACTATAACCATTAAACAAATATTGAATGTCATCATAATATCACTAGTCAAGGAACTATTAGCAGCTGATTACTTCAGGGTGAGGGGGAGTTGATCTTCTTTAAGAGAGTGACTCTAGATAGGCTGACTAGACTCCAGCAGATGAACTTGCACCAAGGGACATCTGGGTACAAATGCTTGATGGGATAGGCCTTAATATATATGACAAAAAGCATGAAATTTGGTGGGGGGTTATATGGGGGAGTGTGTATGGGGGAGGGATCTAAATCTGATTAAGATTTATTGTATGAAACACACAAAAGCTCAATAAACATATACATTACAAAATCTTGACTGAATTCAAGTGATAATAGTGATGACAGAAACCAAAACTGGTTGCAAGCTTACTTATCATGTACAATTTATTCTCAAAAATTCTTCACAAGGCTACTATTATTTTTAAATAAACTTAGTAAAAAATTTAAAAATAAAACTTAATAATGAATAACCCATATTATAACAAGTCAATTAAATAAAGGGACTATAGTTCTTACATAGCCTTCAAAGTACTTTTAAAAAGAGCCCTACTGAATTGTCAGCCTTCTCTAAAGTGGCTACTAGGAATACACCAGCACTTGCTTGATTTTATTTCTGCTCAGAAGTCCTTTTTAAAGTCTTAAAATCTTGCATGACTGAGCCTCTACCTCATGTGCCATTCCAGCTACATTTCCTTTCTCTCTGAGCCAAACATCTTGATACTTGTGGTCTGCATCTCTTCTAGTTTCCCCCAGCAACCTTCTTATTACTAAATCTAATGGATACTGCTCTGTCTTCATCACATTTGACTTCTCAGGAGTATTCCACTCACATGCATCCAGTCTTTGCATCTCATCTTTTAACGTGTAGGGTTCCTCAAGGATTGGTCGATGGTTATGTATATTATACTACAGTGTTTCTCTGGGCAATTTCAACACACACATAGCATTAATTACTAATCTTGTACAGATGAATCCCAAATACATATGTCTATTCAGACCTCTTCCCTGATCGTCATTAAAAATAATTCAAGCATCAAAAGTTAATTCATTAAGGGTTGGGGATAGGTCAGAGGTAAAGCATTGGCCCAGGATGCCTAGGGCCTGGGTCCAATGCTTACCCCTGAGGGAAAGGGGAACATTAAAAAGTAGTATGCAAAAGTTTGTCAAATTGTTGAGGACTTATTTTAAAGTTTGGTTTTTCCTTAATGAAAAAAAATGTCTGGAATTGTTCTTGTGTAAATAAGGGCAAGCAAACACTGGCCAAACAGTTTATTATTTGAAACACTGATTTTTAGCGAGTTACCGTCCTGTGAACTGAAATGAGACAAATCCAACTGCCACATCTTTTACATATTAGATGTATATCTAATACATTACACCAAAATTTAAATACTGCTAATTTTTTCTTCTCAAACCTTGTTCTTACAGACAACTATCCAGTTAATCTTGCTTAAACTCCTTCATAGTACTTAATCTTTCACTGCCATCTTTGGAGAGTTTGAAAGCCTGAAATGCCACTAACAAAGTTGTGACTCAAAAGAGAATACCCACAGATATGAGAAAAGAATACAGAACTAGTGTTCCCTTTTCCTACCACCTACAGCTGTGGATTTTCATTAGAGACACTTCATGGAAAAGAACAGATTATAACAGATTATAACAGATTATAAAAAAAAACAGACACAGCAATCTGTGCTGACTCTTATTAAGAATATGCAAAATGCCAAAAGGTCTGAAAGCTACTGCTCTCATAAAGAGAAGTGAGGAAGAACTAGCCCATCATTACACAACAGGAGCTATCAAAAATGCAGAAGAGATAGGTCAGAATTCTTGACCAAGTCTAAGTTACTCTATTCATTTGGACACAAGAACTAACAGGTACTTTTTTTTTTTTTTTTTTTTTTTTGTATAGTGTTTCCTACCTGGAACTCACTATGGAGACCAGGCTGGCCTCAATATCACAGAGATTCTCCTGCTTCCGCCAAGTGTTGGGATTAAAGGTTGGCACCATCACTCCCAGTGTATAATAGGTACTCTTAATTTCAAAATCCAAGTAACGAAACAGACATACTTGTTTTTCTAATAAGTATTCAAGATATATAAAAAAGAACTATTAGCCAGAATATTAGTTTCTTATGATGAATAAAGATTTTTTTTAAGTTTGATTTATGAGGAAGAGGGAGCAATTAAAAAATCTGCAAAAAGAGATATAAAAAGGGTTTATAAGAGTATCAGTCTGGAAGCACTGCATATCACATACATTGCATTTTGACATATGACATTACTTTTTTAAGGCATTCTAAAATATTTATACTGCTTCATACTTTTACAAAGTAGAGATTTTTCTCCTCAAACTTCATTTTTACTGCCATCCATCCACTTAATCTTGCCAGAAACCCTGAGTATTTAGTACTCTTATTATTAATTTTGGAGGCTTTTGAAAATTATTATGATACCAAAGATAAATTATGAAAGCAATTTAACATTTTTACTTACCTTTGGGCTCATCTGTTGTAACAGCCAAAATAAAATCATATGGAGTCATAAATAACTGCCCTTCACATTCTATAGAAGCAAATAAACGAAAACGTCTTTCTCGAGACGTAGCACAGAGGTCCAAATCTTCACTATCTGTTCTGCCAATAGCAACCTAAGGTTAAGAAGGCAGGAAAATTTTATCTGTGAGAAACAATGCCACCTTTAAGAAATATTTTCAAATCTAATAAAAGTGAATTACCCAAGTAAATATAGAAGTGTGAAAACATTCTGCCTTCTGCAGAACATAAATAATTTCAAAAAGAAAATATTCACATTAATAAACTGAATTTTTAATGTTTGAAAGATCTTACTCTAAATGATATTAAATTATCAAAGAATTTTAAACTGCCACCCCTTAAAAAAGGGAGCGTTTTTGGAGTTTTAGTTGCAGAAAACATTAATTTAAAGAGCCACTGGCATCTTCAGATAGAGCATCAGTACTTGCGGAATGCTAATATGGACTCTATGGACTTACTTGCTTAAAAGCCTATTCACTGATGCCTATGAATTTTCTAAGAAGAAACTAAAATCATGAAAGGTTGCAGGTCATGACTATCATGACAGAAACCATAGAGCAGTAATGTTCAGCTTGGAGCTGAAGTTGATGACTATATATCACTGCAGTAGCTAACCACCCATGATCATACTCATCTTTGCCAGAGCCAAAATTAATAGGATTAGGTGGAGGTATGAATGTGGATGGTGAGGGTCTTCAATTTCCTTCAAGATTTTTCCTTGTAGACAAATTAGGCTTGATAGTAGTTAACAATATCCACAAATAGTACCTTGGGATGAATTCCCACAAGAATTAATTGGTGAAATAGTCTTTCTATAGATACTATTAAGTTGCTGCCAATAAAGTTATTTACATGATTATAATTAATGACGTTTTCACATACCACTATTCTATATATTAGAAAAAAATCTTACTTAGGATGAAAAGCTTATTATCTTTACTGTTTTTACTTTTGGTAATGAAGTTGTAATACAGATTGTGTACAAACTATTAAAATTATTTAGGTACATTATTGGGAAGCCATAAGAAAGTAATCTAAAATAATTTTCTGTAAAGAAAGTACACTTTTTATTTCAAATTTCATTCTATTAGATGAAAAGCGAAAGATATGATTAACCTTTTCCATCTCTGAAGTCTAAGAGTTTTCAAACCATGAAAGTAGTCAAACCAGAGTCTGGAGAGATGGCTCAGCATGGAAGAGCACTGGCTGCTCTTGCAGAGGACCCAGGTTGGAGTCCCAGCACCCACATGGTGGCTAACAACAATCTGTAACTCTAGTTCCAGGGTATCTGACACACTCTTCTGATTTCTGTGGGCACTACATAACATGGGTCCACTTACACACACAGGTAATACACACATACAATTTAAAATGAAAATATATAAAAAAATTTTTAAAAATATTTTATTATTTT
Source organism: Nannospalax galili (assembly GCF_000622305.1). NCBI lineage: Eukaryota > Metazoa > Chordata > Mammalia > Rodentia > Spalacidae > Nannospalax > Nannospalax galili. The sequence continues at coordinate 682,298 of NW_008348081.1, forward strand.
TATTTTATGTGTATGCGTGTATTGCCTGCTTGTATGTGAGTGCCCCGTGTCATGCAATGCCGCGGAGGTCAGAAGAGGGCATCGGATTCTCCTGGAACTGGCATTAAGGATGGTTTGTAGCTATCATGTGGGTGCTGAGAATCGAACCTGGGTCCTCTGCAAGAGCAGTCAGTGCTCTTAACCACTGAGCCATCTCTCCAGCCCCTATAAAAATAGTTTTTTTTAAAAGCAGGCAAATCAATACTAAAAAAAATGTTTCATACCCTGTTTTCCCCACCTGGGGATCAAAAGAAGGGCCTTGCATGTATTGCTAGGTAACCTCAAGTAATATCGTGAACTTGCTTCCCTACTTTTTAATGTGTGTGAGCAATGGAATACATCATCTATGTCTTAAGGAATCTACAAGGAAGAACACGCACTACTTGTGATTAAAAGGGTACAAATGTGGAGGCAGGGGACTATTCAAAAAGAAAAGCAGTATATGCTGTGGTTAAGAAGGGCTTGGTAGGGGCTGGACAGATGGCTCAGAGGTCTGTGAGGACCTAAGTTTGGTTCCCAGCATTTACAATTTACAATCAGCCAACTCACAACAGCCTGTTACTCAAGCCCCAGGGAATCTGTTGCCCTCTTGTGGTCTCCAAGAGCACTGTACTCATATGCAAAAACTCATACATAAATGCATAATTAAAAAATAAAAATAAAAAAGGCCTTAGTAAGAAGAAAATGCAAATTTTAATGTCAGGAAGCTACATTTAAAAAGTATATTTGAGTTGGGCATTATGGTGCACACCTTCAATCCCAGCACTCAGGAGGCAGAGGCAGGCAGATCTCTGTGAGTTAAAGGCCAGCCTAGTTTACACAGTGAGTTCCAGGCCAGCTGGGGCTACAGGGAAACTCTATCTCTGTCTGGTAATGGTCTTCCTGAAGCAAAGGATTTGTATTCATATAAGAGTGAAGGAAAGACATTTCCTGTGTAAACTAAAGTTCATAGAAAAAAGTTCACACCTATATTAAAACAAGGCTGATTTACTGATTGGAACTTCACAATTGTGGAGAGTGGGGATGTTGCACATTCAGCTAATTAGCTATGCTTAGCCCCCTTAATCGCTATTTAATGTCCACTCTGTGTATGCCCCCACATTTTTATGACCAACCCATTTAACTCTAGGCATGTATTCTCAGCAGATCATGAGCTTCTACTAACACAAAGGCTAAGAATATCATCAGGCAAAATCTAAGTCCTATAGCAGAATTTTTTCTGCTTTGCTGTAAACCTACCTACCTGATGTTTCCACTGATGTATTTAGAATGCCCTGATTTATGATTTTCTTTGGTTCTGTGATTACAAATTTTCATGTAACCACTTCCACACTGGAACAAATTACTTGAGGCAACCTGAACCCATGCTCCCAGACCACTGTCACTCATATTTGGTTCAATAAGCTATTTCTTATTTGGGGGGGGGAGTGAAAACCATGATTTGCATGAACACCAGTTAGTAACAATTTCTGATGCTAGACTAATGCACTGAATTAAATGTGACAGAAAACAAAGGTTTTAGAAGATCCTGAAGTATAACAAGGACACAAAGGAAAAGGTATTTCAGAAAGTTAACAAAGCCAGGTACCAAACACAAAGTAGGGCTCAGTAGTATATTAAATAGCAGGACACAGGACACTAAACAACTCAATGATAATTATGAGTAGCAATCTTCCTGAACAGTTTAAGGGATAAGACTACCATCTTTCCTTGTATACATATATCCAAAAGACTTCTTTCTTTCCGGGCAGGGAAACCAATTTTGTCTGTGATCAGTTCACTTCTGGTTTTTTCTTGCTAGTCCATTTCAATGTGCCTAAGGGCAATGTCAATCACCCATATTTATCTCCTCCGAATTACAAGGGTGACCACTCTGGCCTGAGCTCCCACTATTTGTGCATCAGTCTGAAGCCATGTTCCCATTTGGCAAAGTAAATCACAGTTTTTTGCTATGACTTGATATGAACTTCATCCTCTGCCTTCTGCTTCTGTTGGTGCTACTGCTCCCAAGGTGCCTGTGTTTTCTCATCAAGCTTTCTTTCCTTAAGTCTATTAACTGCCCCAGCATGCCGAAAACATGCTTGACCACTGTGGCTGGAAATATGACCCACTTTTTATGAGCATATGTTGACAACTTCACTCTTGTACCTTTGATAACAACCAATTAACAAGGTGTTAAGTACCCCTCAGATTTCTCATCTCCACCCACAGCTATTACCTTTGTTCAAGAACTCAATACTTCTTCCCTACAGCTTTACTGTGATATCCTGAATTTTGCCTCTAATTCATTCTGCACTAAAATTCAATGAAACAAGTAAACTGTAGAGAAGTCTGCATTCCTTAACCACCAGAGAAGAAATCTTACCAGATGTATTAGTTACTTTTCTGTTGCTGTGATTTTTTTAAAAAGGGCATCTTGTAGAAGGAAAAGTTTACTGGGCTTATGGTTCTAGGAGATAAGAGTCCAACATGGCATGGGAGGCACAGCAGGAGGAGCAGAGCTGAGCTCTCAAATCTTCAAGTATGTGCAGAGAGTGTGGAACTGGAAAGGGGACAAAGTCCACCTCCCAGCGACATGCTTCCTCCAGCAAGGCCACAATCTCCTAAACATCTGCAAACAGTGCCACCAATAAGGAGAAATATTCAAGTTCTTGATGCATTTGGGGACATTCCTCATTAAAACCACCACATCAAGTTTTTAAAGCCTTTCATGAAAATTTTACCTTGAGATCCCCACTCTGTTGCCTCAGCATAAGTACCCATTATTTTTGATACTAGCATTAGTCGATGCCATCAGTATAGTTAGAATCACCTTAAAGATGGTGTGCTAAGGCCTTTGGAAATGGTTTATGCTCTACAGAAAACATTATAACCTAAAAGAGAAAAACATGATTTATGTATAAAGAGATAAACAGCAGCTGGAAAGATGTCTCAGTGGGTAAAAGCACTGGCTGCTCTTGCAGAGAACATGGGTTCGATTCCCAGCACCCACACGGTGGCTGACAACTGTCTGTAACTCCAGTTCCGGGGATCTGACACCATCTTCTGACCTCTGTGGGTACTGCATGACACAGGTGCAAATACATGAAGGGAATATACTCATACACATAAAATAAAAATAACAATAATTTTTTTTAAGAGAGATAACCAGAGCCTGGCATTTCAAAGCTTCCTGGTACTGCCTGGTTTCCTCCATTGCCTCAGTCCAATTTAGTACAAGTCACACAGTCTAATAAAGCACACTGCTATTGCTCAAATGACACAGGCTGATAAAAGTGAAGAACAATCTCCCTACACTGTCTCAGTAAACTGATATTACAGAACAGCCTGGTAGCCATCTAAGAGGATCAGGCTTCTCAGATTGAAGAATGGGATGGACAGCACCACAGGTAATCAATCTCTTTATTGTTGTTGCTGAAAGTTCATACATTGGAGGGCTGGAGGGCTGGCTCCACAGTTAAGAGCACTTGCAGAGGACCTGGGTTGATTCTCAACACTCACATGACAACTAAAAACAGTCTCTAACTCCAGTTCCAGGTGATCCAACACCCTCTTCTGACCTCCAAGGGCTTTGTATAGCACAGGTACACTTACATACATGCAGGCAATACACTCAAACACATAAAGAATACATTTTTTTAAAAGCTCGCACATGTATACAATGTATCTCAGTCATATCTGTCCCCACTCTCTTGCTCCAGTTCCCCCACTTCCCTTTCAACATATCTCTCTTCTAGCCTCAGGTTTGTTTTTTTTTTAATATAAGCCAGTTAAGTCAAATTAGTGCTGCCCATTACATGGATATGGCATATGGATAACCAACCAACGTCTGCTCACCCAAAATAAAGTGACTCTGTCCCTTAGTAGCCAACTTCCATGAACCCCTCAGTAAGGTAGGCACCAGGAGCATTCCCCTTCCATGCTGGAATTCGTAACTTTTGGCCTTGTGGAGGGCATATGTGGGTAACCAGAGCTGATGTGAGTTCATGTGTGTTAACAGCCATGTAAATGTTTATGCTTACATTCAGATTTAGTGCTTCTCTCAACCTTGGATTGGTTTTTAAACTTATTTTCTCCCACTGATTAATTTGTCTCTACCAAATGCCATACTTTTTCTTTTTAATATTTATTTTAATTGAATGTTTGTACATTTCATACAATTTATCTTAATCATATTTAACCCTCCTCCACTATCTGTACACCGCCCATACCCCCACCAGATTTCATGCATTCTGTCATACATGTTAAAGCCCATCATGTCAAATTTGTGTACACAGATGTCCCTCAGTGTGAGTTCATTCATTGGAGCCTTGTCAGCCTATCTAGTACCACACCCTTAAAGAAGACTAACTGTCCCTCATCCAGCAGTGATCAGATGCCAATAGTTCCTCGAATAAGATTGGGGCCTCCTGTCCATTTTCCTAATTTTATGCTGGGTTTTTGTCTGCTTGAGTTTGCATGGGTCTCGTGTATGCTGTCACCATTGCTGTAGGTTCATATGAGCAAGTTCCCAGAAGCCTGGAGCACTCTGCTGCCTTATGGTCATGTGCCACCCCTGGCTCTTACACTCTTTGCACCCCCACTTCCACAATGGTCCCTGAGCCCTGGGTGGGTGAGGTTTAATAGAGAAGTCCTATCCAGAGACATGCACTCTGCAGTCTCTTATTCTCTACACTTTGGCCAGTTGTGGCTTTCTGTATTAATTTCTCTCTTGCGTGGGGAAGCATCACTGGGGAGAATTGAGAGATGCATTAGTACTCTCTCAACTCCCTGTTCTACTATGCTCCATGAGCCTTAGGTGTAGAGGTTCCACTGTAGATGTGTCACTTAGAGCTGGGTCAAATGGCATAGTATTTTACTCAGTATATCTTTTAGGTAGGTTTCACACTAAGTAAAGTGGGACTTTGTCAATATTTTAAAAATATTTGTGGTGACCGATATGCAATGTTCTATTCTAGACAAACTATGGGACAATGTGTCAAATTATCTTTAAAAATCCTACTGGCACTTTATTTGGGATGACATTGAACTTTTTCTAGTATTTAATTTATTCTTTGAAAATTTCCTGTACTTACACAATGTATTCCGATCATACCCATCCAATATAACATCCCTCCAACTCCCTCTAGTGCCTCTCACCCTGTGTCCCTCCAAATTTCATGTCCTCCACTGTTTTGTTATTGATAAACCAGAGTCCAATTGCTCTGATGCCCATATGCCTATGGGTGTGAGACCATTCACTGAGGCAGGGGCAACTTACTTGCAGTCATATCCCTAAAGGTGAGTGACTCTCCCTTCCTCAGCAAACATCTACTACTAAAAGCTTGTCCATCATGTTGGAATTTTGACTGGCTTGATATTGTGCGGGTCTTGTGCAAGTAAACAGTTTCTGTGACTTGATGTGTGCAACAGTCATGCCATTCTCAGAAGTCAGCATTTCATAGCTCTTCTCATCGGCCAGCTCTTACCACCCCACCCCCAAGATGTTCCCTGAGCCTTGGATTGGGGGTAGGGGAGAAACTGATACAGATGATTCACCCATAGCTGAGCACTTACAGTTACATGTACTTGGTACTTTAGCTGATTATGAGTCTCTGCATTAACCCACTGGGAAGAGGCTTCTCTGACCAAAGTTGAGAGTAACACAAATCTATGGGTATAGACATAAATATTGAGAAGGCTGTTTGACAGCATGAGTATTTAACACACAACAACAGGGTTCTTTGCTAGGGCCTATGATCTCCCCAGGTTTACAATGCCAGGCATGAAACTCCTTTTGTAGAGCAGGCTTAATATCCCATCTTCAATTGATACCAACCAAAATTATAGTTCTACAGAACAAAAAACATTATTCCACCTCCAAGTGCACCCCATGTATCCATTAACCAACCCTCCTGCCACTTGCTTCTCTGGTTCTAGTAAACGTTCTTCAATTTTTGACTCATGAGATTCACTTTTGTAGATTCCACATAAGTGAGGTTATGTGGTACTCTGTGTTTGGGCTCACTTTCCTCCACATTTTCTTTACATCTTCATCAGTTGATAGACACTTAGGATGTTTCATTTCTTGGCTATTCTGAATAGTGCTGCAATAAACACGGAATGCAGGTGACTCTGCCATACTGATTTCATTTCCTTTGGCTATATACTCAGGATTACTGGATCATATGGTAGTTCTATGTCTCATATTTTGAAGAACTTTCATACTATTTTTCCATAATGGCTATTCAAATTTACATTCCTACCAGTAGTGCACGAGTATTCCCTTTTCTCTACATCCTGCTGGCACTTATCTTTTGATAACAGACATTCTTCTCAGAGTGGGTGGTAGCTTACTATAGGTTTGTATTTCCCTGGTGATTCCTGATGCTGAGCATTTTTCATAAGCCTCTTGGTTATTTGTATGTTTTTTCCTGAAAAGTGTCTACTTAGTATGCTGCCCATTCTTAATTAGGTGTTTAGTGGATACTGAGTTTTCAGAGTTCCTCAAACATTCTGGATCCTAACCCTTTGTCAGATGAATAGCTAACAAGTATTTTATCCCATTCTGTAGGCTGTCCCTTCATTCTCAAGATCATTTATTTTGCTGTGAAGAAATGTTTTATCTGATACAATCTCATTTGCCTAGTTATGCTTTTGTTTCCTGTGATCTGGGGGCTTTGTACTGTTAGTCTAGTTTCATTCATTTACATGTACGTGCTTCGTATTTCCAGCATAATTTATTGGAAAGTTTGTCCTTTCTCTAATCTGTGTTCTTAGTACCTTTGTCAAAAAATCAATTGGCTACATATACTTCTGTGTTCTCTATTCTGCTTCATTGGTCTACTTGTCTGTTTTATAATGTCATGCCTTCTTTATTACTGCAGGTTTGTAGTATATTTTGAAGTAAAGTAGTATGTTCATGTTCATGTTCTTCATGTTCTGTTCTTTGTCTCAAGATTGCTTTTGACTATTTGGGAATTTTTTAGGATTGTTTTTATAATTCTATGAAGAATGACACTGTTACAGGGATTGAACTGAAAACATATACTACTTTAGCAACGTGGACATTTTATTAACCACACTGACCCTTTCAGTCCATGAATACAACGTGTCTTTCTGTGTTTATGTGCAAGTTCTCTCTAATTTCTTTCATAAATTCTTTAAGGTTTTCACTGTAAAAGTCTTTGAGCTCTTCGTGTGCTTGTTTTCAGGTTTTTTTTTTTTTTTTGTAGGTGGAATTGCTTTCTTGATTTTTTTGAGAGTATTAAATCTATATTTACTGTTGTTTACCATGACATTTTCCAAAAATGCTTCTAGAGAAACTATTGAAATTATTCTTGGTAACAAACATTGCTATAACTTGGTCAAGTTAATGGTCAAGTCTTACCATTTGTTAAGTATATTTTAGATAGCATATAAGTCAAATTCACATATGTTAATAATATATAAACAATGCTAGGACATTTTCAAGAAATATGCATTCAAATTCTCTTTACTTAGTAATGGCCAGGGGAGCAAATTGAACCAGAAGTAAACACTAAAGAAAAGAAGGTGATGTTTCCAGAAATTGGGTTTGTTTGCTTTTTTTGCATGTGGTGAGTTTATTTTTTTGATGTAAAAATCACTACTCTAAATTCTAGGAACAAACGCTTGCTTCCCAAGAAGCTGGCTGTCTTAGATTTTTACTTTTTTATTTTCTTTGAGGCTGATTTGGAACTGGCTGGTTTTGTAATTGTTTTTTTAAAAAATATTTTTATTGAATTTTTGAATTTCACACAGTATATTTTGATCATATTCAGACCCTCCCCTCATCCATCTGCACCTCTCTAGTAGCACCCCTCTTGATGGGTACCATGTACTCTGTCATATATATTAAAGCCTATAAACTCAAGTTTGTGCCCATCAGGGTCCATCCACTGGAGCCTGGCTAACCTATCTAGCATTATATCCTTAAAGAAAACTGATTCTCAGGTTAGAGAGATGGCTTAGTGGTTAAGAGCATTGACTACTCTTGCAGAAGACCTGAGTTCTATCCCTAGCACTGATATGGTGGCTAATAACTGTCTGTAATTCCAGTTCCAGGGGTATCCAATACCCTCTCTGACCTCCATGTGCTTTGTACAACACAGGTGCACTTACACACACATGCAGGTAATTCACTTATATGCTTAGAATAAAAATAATAAATAAAATATTCTAAAAAAGGAAACCAACTCTCTCCCAGGAGTTACCAGTAGTCCTCAGCTAAGATTGGGGCTTTTTACCCACTTCCCCAGTTCTATGCTGGAATTTTGTTTGGTTTGAGCTTACATGCAACTTGTGCATGCTGTCACCATTGCTGTGAGTTCTTATGTCTGGAAAACTGTCTCCTTGTGGTTATCTACCACCTTTTGCTCCTACAATCTTTGTAACCTCTCTTCTGCAATGGTTCCTGAGTCTTGCATGGCAGAAATTTCATGCTTGGTTTTATTTTTTAATAATTTTAATTAATTTTTGATCTGTAGCTACAGCTTGCCTGGAACATGCTATGTAGACCTGGCTGGCCTTGATTTCACGGAGATCTGCCTGCCTCTCTCTGCCTCTCTGCCTCCCGAGTGCTAGGATTAAAGACCTGCACCACTCACCCAGCACTTCCTTAATTTTAATTTCAGCTAATTCACTACTGTCATATCACAATGATGTTCATTTGTATGCTCATTTTGTAGTTCATTGGTTGACTAACTTTTATAAGTTCTAATAGTGTAGTTATTGGGGTTTTGTACATCTAGGTTCACGTTACCCTTAGACAGTGACATCCTGACTTAATTGACTCTGTCTTTTCAAATTTGGATGCCATTTATTTCTTTCTCTTGTCTGATTATCTCTAACATTTTTTTAAGGCCAGAAAAATTCTAGCAATTAATTGTTTTCACTTTCTTGGCAAAAGCTTATTTCTGCAGGACAGTTTTCTGGGTAAAGTCCCCTTGGTTGGCAGTATTTTCTTTCAGTCCTCACAATATACAGTCCCATTCTCTCCTGGCCTGGAAGGTCACTGATCAAGTCTCTGTTGCTAGTCTTGAAGGACTTCCCTTATGTGTGACTTGGTGCATTTCTTTTGCTGTTTTTAGAACATTTTGTTTTGCATTTTTGACAGTTTGGTTATAACAAGATTTGTGAAGGTTTTTGTTGTTTGGAACTATAAGAAGCCCTTATATGAATGCATCTATTTTCAAGGACGTGGGGAGTTTTCAGCAATTATTTTGCTCAGTAAGCTTCCTATGCATTTTCCTTTCTCCTTTTGCAACACTCAAAATGTTTACCTAATGATGTCTTGAAAAATTTCTTCATTCTTTAAATTTTATTTTCTTTTGTTCTTTTTCTCTAACTGTATTATTTTGAAAGAACTATCTTCCTGCTCAGAAATTTTTCCTACTACCTGTACTATTTCACTATATTTTCCTGTAATCTCTACCTGTGCTCTCAACTGCATTTTAAATTCTTTTGCTCCAAAAGAAGATCTTTTCTGTGATCTCTCTCTCTCTGCTACATTTTTAATCCATATTAGCTGTTTTCCTAATTTTGAGTGTTTTCCTCTATTCCCTTCTAATTATCTCATTAAGTGACTTTCTCAGGCAACTGGTTGCTCTCTTTTTCTCTGAGGTCTGTTGTTAGAGAATGACTGTTTGGAAGCACCACGTTACCCTGCTTCCTTGTGCTTCTGGTGTCCCCATGTTGAGATTTACACAGTTTGTGGGTTGGCTGCTTCTACTAACTTTATAGAGTGGCTTTTGTAGTAAAACATCTTTAATCCTGGTCGTCTGTTCTAAAGTAGGGGTGGATAGGCTGTGCTGGGTTCGGTTCCTGGTGGCAGCTTCAGTGCGATGTACGGCTTCTCTAGCTGCAATCAACACAGGCTTTCTGTACGCATCTCAGTGACTTTGACTGCAGAAGCTGAGGCCTGTCACTGCCAGCTGGATACAGCTCATTGAGTGGTTTCAGTTTTCTGGATCTCTGTCTGACATGTATCCAGTTTCAGACCTGGGGTACCCATCATTTTTGTGGGTCACATAGGGGCTAGGCTGCAGGTGTGATGCAACATGCCTGGTAGGAAAGTGAGTACCTGTCAGTGTCTTTGAGTAGCACAGGGTTAACCCACACCAGAGAATACAAATAGGGTCCCAAGCAGTGTCTAAGATCTGTGTGGGTGACTTTGCAGGGCCAAGCTGCACAGAGAAGGCTGCCCAACTATTTTCTAGGGCCAAAGATAGGTTGGCAAATACACCTATCTTCTTCCTGGGGCCTCAGTGGGCCAAGTTTCTGATATTTGGCTGTTCAACTGCTCTGCAGAGCTGCAGGAGAACAGGCTGTGCTGCTCAGCTGCTTCCTGGAGTCATTCAGGGAGGGCCTTGCAGCTCCCCAGGGGCTGTGTCAGCCAAGCTACTATAGGTACCTATCTTTTCAAAGTTGCTTGAATGAATCTTTAATGCTGATTATGGTTTAGGTTTACCTGTTGACAGGATTTGGGGATTTATTTTTCATTTTATTATTTATTTTTATTTTTTATAGGTATGAGTGTATTGCCTGTATGTATGTAAGTGCACCCACATCGTGCAATGCCCAAGGAGGTCAGAAGACATCAGATCCTTTGGACCTGGAGTTACAGATGGTTGTTAGCCACCATGTGGGTGCTGGAAATGGAATCTACAAGAGGAGCCAGTGCTCTTAACTGCTGAGCCATGCCTCTAGCCCCTTATTATTTTAATAGAGGAAGGATTCTGGTAAAAAAAAAAAATCTCATAAGCAAGGATATACTAACACAAATCCAGCTTTAGTCTTAAAGATAGATATAATTCTCAGGCATCCTTTCTAGATGATTACAACATACAAATTTTCATATTTAGATTTTTAATTTTATTTTACTATCATTTGTGTGTGTGTGTGTGTGTGTGTGTGTGTATAGGTGTGCACATGAAGAGGTCAGAGGACAGCTTTGTGGATTCAGTTCTCTCCTTCCACCTTTACTTAGATTCCAGGGTTTGAACTCAGGTTCTCAGGCTTACATGGCAAATGCTTTTATCCCCTGAGCCATAACACTGGCCTTGCACATTTAGATTTTAAAATGAAATTTCTATATATTTAAAATATTTTGAATTAAAAACAGTATTATGAGCTTATAAAACTCTAGTTGGCTATACATGCTCATTTTTTTTTCCTACTGCAAAAGTTATTTTTGCATCCACAGTATCTTTCTAAAAAGGATTCATAAAATCCAATAATTCATAAATAACAAGAACAAATGGACAATGTATCATGTGACAATTATATCAGTTTATGTATTAGGAAACCTGAAAGAGGAAAATTTAGCTTTGTAAATTTGAGTGGGTACTGGGTGTTCAAACACAGGGGAAAACAGCTGTTGTTGGACAAAAAGAAAATATGAACATAACTTGGAACAGGCTCAAAGTTGGCAGGAGTGTAGACATAGCATCACAGAGGACTGCTCCAGGGGAATGAAACCCAGAACAGGAAAGGCAAGGAAGATACAGCACATGATTTAATTGGTATAGTTCCAAGCCAAGTGTAAGATCCAGACCCTGCACCTTAGCCAGGAGTACAGCTGATATTCAGGGGTTCAGGCAGCATGCAAATTGGCTGCAGTCCACTATTCACAGAGATTTATAGATCAAGTCTAGGGGTGCTTGGTCAGGAAAAAGAATTTTAGACTTTAGAAAATTAGCATAAGGTCCCTGGGTATAAGACAGGAATCAAGGAACAGTGGATGAGGTATAAACCTGAGTCTAAGTCACAGGGACCAGTTAAACCAACAATGCCCAAGTGGGCCTGTGAGTCATTAACTTGACGCTCCTTATATTTTTATATTGGTCTTGGTGTCTGTGGTAAAGCTGGACCTACAGGTGGGCAGGAAGACGAACTTTCACACCAGAAGAATATAGTAGACTAGTCTAGCTGACAGTTATTTAACTCTCCTTCATAAAAAAGTATCTCCTTTCCCAATGACAAAGGAGAGTGAGGTCGATCATGAAAGAAATGTGTGAAATATGGCCAGGCCTAAAAGAGGTAAACTGCTTCTGCTCATTCAGTTGAGGGGAGCTTAGTCACATGGTCACCCAAGTGTAAGCGATGCTAGAAAATGAAGAGCTGAGATCCCTATCCTAACTACTGTGCAGGAAGTTACTAGATATGGTTAAGAGTTTGCAGTCTCTGTCACATTAACTTGTGGCGCATCAAGAACTCGTGGACTATAAAGGATGGGGGAGAAAAATACTAGAAATGTGTACATAGGAGGGCTTAGAGTAACTTCTAAATAATACAAAATGGTAGGAATTAAAAGCTTCATGGTAGTTAACATCTATATCACCTTCATCAGTTTTTCAGGAATACTAAACTGCTGTAATGCACTTTGGCCAATAGTCCACACATTTTATTCCCATGCAGATTGTATCTATTCTAAAGTTTTCAACATGGCCACAATGGGTGTGATTTTAATGTAGCTTGCACTTGCTCTTTCTCTAACTTTATATTTCCAAATCTGACAAAATACTTCTATAGCTGTTTTTTCACAAATACTGCAGCAAAAATAGAGCATTATCAAATTTTAAAATAATGAAATAACATATAATTTTGACAAATATTACCAATTAAATGTAATACAACAATGTAATTTCTTGGCTTTACAAGGATATATTCTAACTAGCCATTGGAAAAAAAAACCTTTTACCATTATTTTTAACAGAACAGGAAAATGCAGGCAACCATACATTTATAGTAAGGCATTGCTATTATATTATAATATTTTATTGACTCCGAGAATCTCATAAAATATATTTGATCATAATCAGACCCCCTCCTCAACCTCTTAGATCTATCCCCACCTTCCTACCCCCCACCCCTTCAAGTCCTCTATTTTTTAAGTCCTATGGAGCCTAATTTGTATTCCCCAAATACTCTTGGATGTGGGTTCATTCCTTGGAGTGTGGTTAACTTAACCAGCATCACACCCTTAAGGAGAAGTGACTCTCCCTTTCCAGCAGCTATCAAGCTCCTCAGATAGGGCTTGGGCTTCCTGCCCACCTCCCCCACCGATGCTGGGATTTCCTCTGGCTTGAGCTTGATCAGGTCTTGTACATGCTGTCACAAGTGCCGTGGGTTCATGTGTGCAACTGCCCTGTTGTGTCTGGAAAACATGGTTTCTTTCTGCCCCTCTTCTACAATGATCCCTCAGCCTTGGGAAGAGAGGGTGGGAATCAGGTATCCCACTTAAGGCTGAGCACTCTGCATGCAGTCTCTTATTCTTTGCAAGGTGACCCATTGTAGACATGGTATTTTTTTTTTTTTTCATTTTTGAGATAGGGTCTCATGATGCTCAGATTCACTATGTAACAACAGATGACCTTGAACTTCTGATAGATACCTGTTTCCCCCTCCCAAGTGCTGGGATTACAGGCATGGACCAGCATATTTGATTTTATGTGGTGCTAGGGCTTGAGCACAAAGCCGCATGTATTCTAGGCGAGCACTCTACCCACTGAGCTACATCTCCAGTCCCACAGCATTTTCAGACGCAGCAAAATTTTTTGGCTGGAAAAATTTCATATTAGAAGTAACACAAAACCTCTGTTGAAAACTACCCAAACATGGGCCTCAGAGTTGGCACATGAATTATGTGTAAGTACAAGGTTATGTAGTAGAAAGATACACTCACTGAAATCTAGTGCTAGCAGAGAACTTACATTTGCTTTTTCATACTACTCCCTCCAGGAAATTATATCTTACACTTTTTGGAAAATTATTTTATGATAAATGTTTTTACATGGTTGCTACAAATGATTAGGGAATCTTTTATCTCTAAAAAGATGTAATTTTTCTTCATTACTGAGAGATTTGTGAGCTACATTTTATATCTTTAATCTCACTTTTCTGCTTATAAAAGTGGAGAATTTGGGGCTGGGGAGCTGGCTCAGTAGACGAAAGAGTTTTTGCTGCATAAGAATGAGGATCTGAGTTCAAATCCCCAGCACCCATGCTAAAAACTGGGTGCAGGTATGTGAAAGCTTATAACCCTAGTGCTGAGGAGAGAAACTGCTGAGGTTTGCTGGCCATCAAAATAGTTCCAGATTCAGTGAGAGACCCTGTCTCACAGGGATAAAGCTGAGTTACAGAGCACGGTACCCAAGTTGTGTCCTCTTCTGGCCTCAGGTGCATACAGGTGGGTGCATATGTATGCACAAACACACGTGCACACCTGAGTGTAGACACATACATGCACACTGAAGAATTTATGTAGAAATAAAAGTTTGAAGCATTCCTGTAAAATAGTGTACTGGGGCTTGGGATAAATGACTTAGTGGGTAAGTGTTTGCTATGGAAAGCAAAAGGGTCTGAGCTCAAATCTCCACTATCCACATAAAACATGGGCATGACTGTGCATGCCTTCTCTCCAGCACTTGGGGTGGAGACAGGTGGATCGCAGTAGCTGGATGGCCCCCAGCATAGCTGAAATGGCTTCAGGTTCAGTAAGAGACACTATTGCAAAAACTAGGGTGATGAGTGATAGAGGAAGACTCCCAACAGCCTCTTCTGGCCTCTCCCCCCCAATACACAGGCAGGCACATATGTATATACATATGTCACACATCTCACACATATAAATGCATACACAGTAGTATACATAATTTAGTAAAAATGAGTAATGACCAATTTTAGGTTAATGCAGGGATCCTCTAGCACCTCTGGGACAGAACTGAGATGAGCAGCCTAAGGAGTATTAGAAATAGAAAAGCCTGCACTTTTAATTACCTTGCCTTCCAAAAGGAAGAAAAATAATGTGTCAACGCAATTATCATTCTGGAATTTCCAAACGCAGCCTTTTGCAAGTAGTGTTTAGATATTACCTATTACTGTTGTGAAAATGGGGCCTCGAGGCAACAAAGTACATCATTATCCTTCCAATGAATAACAGAAAGCAAGATTCACTGCCAAGACACAGGCTCACATTACTTCAGGTCAGCAATTCGAAAATTTACTCTGTGGTAAGGTCTGGTTTTCCCAGGGAGGCAAGATTAAATGCCAGATAAAGGATTCACTCCTAGACAATTAGAGAAATTGATGCCTACAAGCTGATAATACCATAAAGATGCAGCTTGAAGCAATGACTGAGCAGTGTACACTGCATTACCATTCAGCAACCAAGAAACACAGAAATGAGAAGAATAGGAAAAAATCACAAAACATTTTGTATTAACCAAAATTTACAATAGTCATTCTTACTGGCTTCCTTTTAAGATATTTATTTTGATTAAGCCAAATAATATTAAAATTTTAAAAATCTAAATGTATTCAATTTTATGTAGGAAGTTGAACATAGGTAATAGGTCCTATCTGATGTTGGCAACTGCACCAACATTTTTATGAATAACATTAAAGACCAAAGAATCTTTTAAATTTACATTGAAGAATCTGTTGGGCAAGGATCTTATGGGACATACTTAAGAGTCTATTCAAGTACCTAAAAAAGTTGTTAACTGTAGTATTATGTTTGGTTTTTCTCATATGGCTTCAGGCTTATTTGAGAGTCTAAGAAGATAAAAGAGGTAACACTTTCTTAGCTTGCTGGGTGGTCGAAAGGTTAGACATCAAATTCCCAGTGTGGGAAAATCCCAAAGTACTCTAGGTAACATGTTTTGATGCTTTGCAAATTTGTCTATATAGAAAAATACAGCTGAAGACAACCCAGTAGGTATTCCTGGCTGAGATCAAATAAGAAAACTGCTTGCTAAAGCAACCGACCACTTAAGAGTTTGCAGTCTACTTGTTTTGTTGTAGGAGCTTACATTTATGAGGTTCTTTACCAGTTTATCAAGTATGTTCACATTTCTTAACTGATAAGATATAAATGAAGACATTTTAAAAATTTTAATATATTTATTTTTTTAGAAGAAGCACTTCATTACAGCTTTAACATACTCAATAACAATTTCCAGAGCAAAGATACATCTCTTTCAAAAGTGGCTATAAAATTTTATGCCTAAAATTGAATGAGTTTTTAACCTTTAAAAAAGATCTCCATTTTAAAATATACTGTTTCTTACAGAAAGACTCATTGTTTTTGCTAATAAAAAGTTAGCAATAACACTGAGATGTTGGTGCATGCGCCTCTAATCTGTATGTATCTGACTATTAGCAGTCATAATTACTGTATTCGGATCCTTGGCACCTGTGTATGTCTATAATTTTTAAGGAGCAGTGTATCACTGTGATCCACTGCTTAGAACTTGCCTCTTCCCATCTACTGAAGACCTTATTCTTTTTCTTTCTACCTCTACTGAACACTTTCCTTCACGTATGCACACTTCACTATTCCTGTTTGAGAAAGCTCTTGTCTTATTTTTCCATTTAGTGATCAGTCCTCAGCCCCTTCATTTCTTTCCTATGTTTTACAGCAAGGCTGCTGGAGAAAACAGTCTACAGTTCCTGTCTCAGATTTCCTCTCACTCTCCTTTGAACTTACGCAGGCTCTACCTTCCACTAAAACTGTTTGTCAAAGTTGTTGATAACCTCCTGTTGTTTAATCCAAAGGTCAATTCTCAGTTTTCATTTGACACCATTTGACATAGTTGGTAACTCTCTTTTCTTGAAGTAATTTATTTTCTCAGTTTCCCAAATCTCCTTCTCCTGACTTTCCTCTACTTTTCTGGCAGTTCCTTTCTAGTAGTTAAAAATAAAAAGATTTATTTTACTTTTATATAGACATGAGTATTGTCTGCATGTACCATATGTGTGCCTGGTGCCTGCAGAGGCCAGAAGAGGGTGTTGGTTCCCCTGGAACTGGAGTTACAGACAGTTGTGAGCTACAATGTGGGTGCTGGGAGTTGAACCTAGGTGCTCTGCAAGAGCAGCAGTCCTGTTAACCACTGCTGAACAAGGAGCCCTCGCATCAGTCCTTGGGCTTCTTCTTTTTATTAAAAACATCTATCATTATTCTCCCTTATGATATTATTTAGCCTTTACATATGTTGACAAACCACACATTTCTTTTTTAATTAAATTTTTTTTAAATTTTATTTTATGTGTATGTGTGTACTGTCTGCATGTAAGTGCACCCGTGTCATACAATGCCCGGGGAGGACAGAAGAGGCTATTGGATCCCCTGGAACTGGAGTTATGCTGCCATTTGGGTGCTGGGATTCGAACCCAGATCTTCTGCAAGAGCAACCAGTGTTCTTAACCGATGAGGCATCTCTCCAGCCCCAAACCCCGCAATTCTAACTCTGGCATACCATAGGTAGCAATTTTTGTTTACTTGGTTACTCAAGTTTCCCAAGTGCCTAGAAAATTTCTGGCTTGTAATAGGCTCTTGGATATCTGAATAAGTGAACACATGAATGGAATGGTAAAGTTTATTGTAACTGTTAAATAATGATTTAGAATAAGCTGGGCATGATGGTGTATGCCTTTAATCTCTGCACTCAGGAGGCAGAGGCAGGTGGCTCTCTGTGAGACTGAGGCCAGCCTGGTCTACATAATGAGTTCCAGGGGGCTACAGAGACCCTGTCTCAAATCAACAACAACAACAATAACAAACAAAAAATTAAAACATAATTACAAAAGTTAGTAATAGTGCTAGGGGTGTTCAGTGGTAGAGTGCTTGGTTAGCATGTATAACACCTTGACTTTGATCACCAGCACTGTGAAAAGAGAAACTAATGAATGTCCCCCAATAGGTTCATGGGTTTGAATACTTGGTCCAGATAGTGACATGGTTTGGGGATTGTAGAACCTTTGGCTTGTGGGGCCTTGCTGGAGGGAGTAGGCTCAGCAGGAGACCAAACTGCTACTATCTGAGAGGTTATGGAAGCTTTGGGAGGTGAGTCCTAGCAGGTGGAAGTGGGGAGCAGGCCTTGAAGTTTATACCCCTAAAGGCTTCCTGTCTCTCTCTTCCAAAAAGATGTAACCAGCTACCACCCACCCCAGCCACCACAGAGCTGCCATGCTCCCCTGCCATGACAGACTGTACAACCCTCTTTTCCCTTAAGTTGCTTCTCATCAGGCATTTTGTCACGGTGATGAGAACACTAACTAATAAATACCTCTTATGAAGACCATAATTGACTTCAGACCATGGAAGGCAATATTGTAAACACATACTTCAATGACTTCTGTTCCTTGGAATGGGAAATTACCTAACAATGATTTATCCTTAAGTTCCACATTCTTACATAAAAACTAATTTATGAGTAGCCAAACAACTGAAAGCTAAAAATAGAATGTGTAACTTTCAAATCTCTAGGAGGATAAAAAGAAAACAGACCCAATCTGATGTCAACTAATAAAGCAAAAAAAAAAAAAAAACAGCAAACATGTTCCCAATCACAATAAATATGATGGAGTTAAACTCCTACTGCTGGTATTGCTCAGTGGTAGAGCTCATGTTCATTATGTACAAGACTAGGTTGAATCCCCAGCTCACAACACTTATACAAAAGGAGAAATTATCATACTGTGTTTTTCAAAACAATCATATAAATGTTCCTTAGAAGAGCTACAGTTAAATATTACTGATAATATCTGAAAACACATGGAATTAAAAAGGTGAGATGTATTAGATAAGACAAAAAAATCACCAAGACATAACCATGTGCTAAATACCTTAAGATGACAGAGGAGCAACTGTTAAGAGAAATGATGAAAATTAAATCAATTACGATTGTGGCTGAGACTTCAATATCATTATTGGAAATGGAAATCACAGCCTGGTGTGGTGGCTCACCCCTATAACCCTAGCACAGGGGAAACTGAGGTAGGAGGATTACTGCAAGTTCAAGACCAGCCTGGGCTACACAGTAAGTTCTAGTTCAACCAGGGCTACAGTCCTTTTTTTTAAAAGTAGAAATGGAAATTTTAAAAAGTCACATAAAAAGGATCTGAATAACAGAACAAAAAAGGTGATTATAGGCATTATTTTTAATAAACATAGATATTATATAAATTGACCATTTATTGGTTTTCACAAAAGTATCAATAAAGTAAAAATGTAGAAATTATATTAGTTAATGAAATATTTATACAGTAGTACATGTATTGTTCAGGGATTGAATAATTCCTAATAAATTTACCTGCATGTAAATGATAAAAATCAAACTTAGAACACAAAAACTAGGTAAAAGATATAAACAGGCAAGTTCTAGAAGAGAACCTATGAAATAGTTCACTATCTTAGTAGTTATAAGGGAAACAGAAATTAAACAACTATGACAAGTCATTTCTATACCCAATTTGTGAAACAATCATTGGATAATATTAAGGGAAAGTGGATTGCTAGAAGCCTATTACTAGCTGCATGTGGAAGTTTATCTTGGTCAAACCACTTTGAAAAAGAATATGGACAATGAAAAGACTACAGGAGATTTAGAGGTGACATAAGATTCACAAAATACATAATTGGTACAAAATTAAGTTATACAAAAGTAGGTTTTAAAAGTTTATGTTTCTAGAAATATACACAGAGAAATTTTAAAATACTGCATTATCTTTTGAAAAATTTTATAACTTTTATTGAATTTGTTCTTTGACAATTTCATACATCTATAAAATGCACTCATTACCGTACCCTCCCCTTCTCCAATCTTCTCATCCCTATTAACCATCTCTTCTCCCCACAATTCCCTTTCAAACATTAATTTTTCCTCTTTTATTTTCTTTTGACCCTCAGTGTTTAACCAGGATCATCTGTGTGATCACGGGTTTGGGGCCTGGTGGATGCCTCAGTGGGTACACATCTGAAGAAATGACCGCCTCTCCCTCGGAATCAGTAGCCAGACTTCTTTAGAGAAGAGCAGAGCCTGCTCCAACCTATGACTGACTACTGATGGCTCAGTCTTGTGCAGACCCATTGCAGGCAGCCCCAGCTACTGTGAGGAGGTTATGACCACATTGGCTCTGTCGTTCCCAAAAGTCAGTATTCACAGCCCTCCCCACTTTCTAGTGCATACATTCTTTCTGCTCCCTTTTCCTCAATGATCCCTGAGCCTCAGAAGTGGTGGTATGAATGTCCTATTTAGGACTGAGCACTCAACTGTCACTTATAGTGCATTGTCTTTTAACAAGCAAACTGACATATATCAGCCCAGTTTTGAGGACAGAGTTATCTTGTTCTATACAGTTGTCATCACCAGGGTCACAAAGACAGCAAATGAGTCTAGGACTAGAAGTCAGGTGTTATGACACCCAATCCAATGTCCGTTCTCATTTCACAACTTGGTATATTGGAGTAAAAGTAAACTGCTTTTGCAATCCTTCAGGCTGACGTTTAAATGTCAGCTTTGCCACTTTCTATTTAGGTAACCTTGAGAAAAATACTTAATCTCCCTGAACTTTAGAATTTTCAGCTTCAAAATAAATAAATATTAAGCCTACAAACTTTATATAAAGACTAAGTGAAAATTAGTGAGAATACTTCTTTGCTAGTCAACAGAATCAGTTAATCAAGAGAACTCACTCTATTAATTAGCTAAATCTTGCAATAGTCTAACTGCTCAGTTCCATGCCTAAGGCTTAAAAACTTTTGTACTCCTGTAGGTTGAATGTCCACTCAATTTGCCATGATGATAAAACTACCCCAATTAACTGCCTAGCATCTCCTTGTGGTTCCATCTGCCTTATGTTGTTGCCTTCCTCTCAGTTTTGTCAGTCCCATAAATCTAGATTCTGTAAAGTGGTGCTACTATTTGCTTCTTCAGAGTGATGGCCAATTTTCCAAGACAAATCTCTTTCTACACACTACCTCTGCCATGCAGGCCTGGCTATACAATGGCTCTGCTATGGCTTGAAACTGATGATTCCCCCTTAGGCTTATGTATTGAATGCTTGGTCCCCAATTGGTGTTCTAGGAGGTGCTAGAAACAGTAGAAGTGGGGCACAGGTGAAGGAAGCAAGTCCCTGGGGGAGTATTCTTGCAGTGCTTCCTGTCCTGGACCCCTCCCTCTCATTCCATTGCTTCCAGTCTGCCTTGCAGTAAACAGTGAGTGGCCTTTTTCCACATAGTTCATGATCCCACAGCCATGATGTTCTGCTTATCACAGTCGCCCCCAAAAGGAACAAAAGAGTATGGACTAAAATCTGTCTAGAGCCAAAATAAATCTTTCTTTTAAGTTAGTCTTGCAGGTATTTTTGTCACAGCTACACAAAACTAATACAGACTCTAAGATAGTTTTTCTAGATTGAAATGAAAAGAAAGGAATACAAACATCATCAATGTTTACACTATTTTTCTCCAAATAATTCACCCTGAGCTTACCAACTATATTAGTTAGCCTGGGCTGCTATAATAAAATACCACACACTAGACAGCTTAAACAATAGAAAAAGTTCTGGGGTAGAAGATCTGAAACCAAGGGGCTGGCATAACTGTTTTCTGGTAAGGATCCTCTTGCTGGTTTGCAGATGCCCTCTTAATAGTTATGCCCTTCCAAGGTCTTTCCTCAGAGCATGTGAAAAGGAAAACTAAAGAAACTAGCTCCACGTCATCATATAACCTTATTATTTCTTAGTAGCCCAATCTCTGAATATAGTTATACTAAGGGTTAGAACATCAACAAGATGAATTTAAAAAGGACACAAACATTTGGTAAATAATATCAATCACAGAGCAACTCATGTGCCCCCTCACACTTTACTCAATCTTTAAGATTGTTCCAGCAAATGATTCCTACCAGTCAGGCATTTCACTCTGTGGAACAACTTGATTATTTGGAGATTTCATTATAAACCCTCCAGAGATCATTGATAAACAACAAAACTAGTGTGTTAGATCAGACCTAGAATCCTTTGCTACTTGGTCCCTGTTAGGGGCACTTTTTGCTTATTAGTCATAGGTCAGGTTTCCTGGCTACCAGCCAGTCTTGAAGCATCTGCATTCTCAGCGGCCAGGTTGAGGGGAGGGAGAGATCTACCTGTGAGCACTGGCCCAATGGTAGTCCACCAGTAGCAATCCAGGCTGCCAGTCCAAACGTGTGTCTCCTTGTCTGCTGGCCTTGGTCCAGCATTTGTGGAGCTGCTGTAATTACGAACAAGCCACAAATTCCAACACAGGGAGGAGGTTTTCCTTCTGAGCTTGCTTCTTTCTAGGGTATTCATCTGAATTTTGACCTCTTCTTCATAGCTAATCTCTTTCAGTAATAATTGTGATTAATATTGTAAGAGTGGACATGTATCATTAGACATTTGTTAAAACTCATAAAATGTGAAATATCAAAAGTGAAATTTGGATGTGTGTATATATATATATTTATATTTATCAATGCTGGGTAATAATGATATGTTAATGTAAGTCTATCAATTATAACAAATGCACCATTATGATGCAGGATATTGAAAGAAGGGGAGACTGCATATGTAGGTGAAAACCCATGTTTTTCAATACTATTCTTAAAAAATACAGCATGTATGTATGTTCTTAAACACCCAAAAGGAAAGCATAACCAAAGATTAAAGTGATCAGTAAAATTCTTTAAGAGCCCATGTATATATAAGGCTACATAACAAGACAGTAACCCAGCATAGAACTGGGAAAATGAACAACAGACTCCAGTCTTATCTAAAGGAATATTGGCAACAGATTGCTGCTAGATGAGGAAGAGCTGATCTTCCCAAAGCAAGGAACTCTAGATAGGCTGACTATACTCAGAGGATGGACTTGCACTGGGGAACAGGTGGGGGCACTGACAACACACTGGACAGTAACAGGGATGACAGAGTATACGGGCTCCAGTGCATGAGTGGGGGGTGTTATGGGAGGGTGCCATTTGGGATGCGTATATAAAGATGAATAAGATTGTTTGGGATGTTCTGAATGAAATACACACAAAAAATCAGTAAATTAAAAAATGAGTTATATTTGAGGAAGAAGCATAAAAATTTGCTTTGTGTTAATTAGTAGATATGAAAAACATTGCCATTGAAATTTATCTGATGAATATATACCCATGTTCAGGTGCCAAGAATCTCAGAAAATAACTGACTATCTAGTGATAATCAGATATATAGAGATTAGAGGCACATGTGCAAACACCTGTATTAGTTGCATTAAAAATGAGTTTTTCTATATGAAACAGTATATTTTAAAATGAAATGGAGATCTGTTTTAAAGGTTAAAAACCTCATTCAATTTCATGTCTTATAACAGGGTTTATATTGAGTACAATAATGTATAACTGTATTAATGCAACACTGTGAACCTAAAAATTACAGCCAATTTTGAAAGAGATGCATCTTTGCTCTGGGAACTGTTATTGACTATGTCAATGCTGTTGTAATGAAATGCTTCTACTAATTATGTGGTTATTAAATAATTTTTTTAATTTAAAAAATACAGCACAATAGGTAATGTCAAAATATTAATATTAATTTTTAATTCTTACTGATAAAATACACAATTTTTAAATTTTTTTGTTTGGTAAAAATTTCATAAAATACAAGAAAAACACATGAACAATTAAAAGGTAGAAAAAGTCATATGGAAAACTGCCACTAAAGAAGTTTCTTGAAGAATATACATACATATTATAGAAGAAAATTTAAAGGGGTTATAAAAGGGGAGGCATTACCTCTACTAGACACCATAGGCTAGCAAAGTAAAAGCCCAATGCCTTCTCTTGAAACTGCTGACCAGGGTCACAGAGATCCTTAAACAATACTGGCCATTGTCCCTGCTCTTGGTTATTCACCAGAAGTTGATGGTAAGACCTTATTGCTCACACTATATGCATGAACCACAGAAAAAATAAGGAGAAATCAAGCTGGTGCTGACTTCAAAGCCTCACCTCTACTGGTTAGTGTTCATAGTGCTGGAAGGTGCTATGCATACTACCAGAAGAAAAAAATAACTATTAACCTTACCCAGCTGTGAATCCTGAGAGCTACAACTGGCTTGACAATATATACCCACTGGTGCAATAGTGGCACAAATATTAACCAACTACTTCCTAATTGGATTTAAGGTCCACTTCAGAAGGTGAAGCCCATACCTGACATTAGTATCAGGCCTAGGAGCATGTGGCCAGACAGGCCATAGGTCATAGGGGAAAGCCTAATACTCCTGTTCTGCTAAATAGATGTAGTATGAAAGTGACTCCTAATGACTTATTGTTATATCCACAGGTTAATGCATCTCTCAGTTCTCACCAGACAAGCTTCCTTATACAGCAGGTGGCGATTAAAACTGAAACCTACAACTGGCCAACATACACAGAATAAGAGACTTCAGAATGATTATCCCTGAATTGGACACCTGTATCAAACTTCTACTCCAAATGCTCAAAGATTGTGGAAGAGGGGATGGAAAGATTGTAATACCCAGAGGTGGTGGATGACCACAAGCAAATAGTTTTCCAGATAGCTGGTAAATTAGTCATATGAACTCACAGCAATGATGACAGCATGCACAAGTCCCACATAAGCTCAAGCCAGATAAAACCCTAGGATAGATGTGGGGAAGTGGGTACAACACCCAAGTTGACCTGAGTAACAACTAGAAACCAAAGGCTGCTCAGAAGGAATCAGTCTTGTTTAAGGGTGTGACTCTTGGTTGGTTAACCAGGTTCCAGTAGATGAATCTACACAAAAGGATATATGGGGAAACAAATTTAACTCTATAGGCGTGCGCGCACATGCGCACACACACACACACACACACACACACACACACACAATATGAAGTTAGGCAGGAGGTAGTAAGAGGAGCTGCAGCTAGGGGATGGGAACCTAAATACAATCAAAATATATTGCATGAAATTTGCAAAAAATCAATAGAAGAAAAAGGGAAATAATGTTCACTTTTTTCATTGTACAATTTATTGAAAAAGAATGTTTATTGCTGTTTTGATTTTATAGCACTAGAGACTGTACTCTGGATCTTGCACATGCTAGGTAAGTACTCTACTACTAAACTAGATACCCAACCCTTTCTAAAATTTTCAGACAGGGTCTCAGTAGATTTTCCAAGCTCGCCTCAAATTTGCAATTCTCCTGTCTCGGTCTTCCGATTAGCTGGGGTCATGGGCATGTATGTGCCACTGTTTCCACCTTGGACAAGAGTAAAAATGTGTGGACTAGTTCTGCA
Source organism: Nannospalax galili (assembly GCF_000622305.1). Taxonomy (NCBI): domain Eukaryota; kingdom Metazoa; phylum Chordata; class Mammalia; order Rodentia; family Spalacidae; genus Nannospalax; species Nannospalax galili. The sequence continues at coordinate 707,433 of NW_008348081.1, forward strand.
GCTTATTCTCATCCAAATAATATTTTATTTTGTTGACCTAAGTACCACTTTTATTTAACAGCAATGAGAGCCAAAAAAGGTATTATCTGAGCCAAAGTTTTTAAGATCAGTAATTTATAAAATAGAACTAATTAACTGACTTTTTTTGAGACAAGTTTTTTCTATATAACTCAGGGTGGCCTTGACCTAGCAATCCTCCTGCCTTGGCCTCCTGGGAGCTGGGATTACAGGCATGCAAAACCACATCTAGCTAAATAGATTTTTTTGTGTCTTTTTTTTTTTTTTTTTTGAGACAGGGTCTCCCTGCAGCCCCAGCTGGCCTGTAACTCACTATGTAGACCAGGCTGGCCTTGAACTCACAGAGATCCACCTACCTCTGCCTCTGCTGGGATTAAAGGCGTGAGCCACCATGCCTGTTTGCTAAATAGATTTTAAAAGTGAACTTTGGAGAGGATTATGGAATGAAAACAAGATGAAAACAACCACTAGTAATAGCCAAATAAGATGTCACTTTGGCGTTATAGAATTTTATAGCTGAAATGGACTTTATAGATTCAAATTCATTTCATAGATGAAGAAATAATCTCCCTGAAAGGTTAAATGGTTTAATCATTGACAAAGAGAGAGAGAATGGCAGAGAACAAGCTAATATTTTTATGCATCCTAGCTGATTTGTGAAACATCTCAAATGCCATAATCAACATATAATTGAACTTTGCTCTGTTTTATGCTTGAAGAATATTGTTTAGAGATTCTATTTTATTACCTAAGAGAAAGTCTGAAATACTCTCAAATTAAAATAGTCATACTTACCTACAAAAATAGAGAAAAGGCTTGATGTTAGGGAACTTAAGTTCTCTGCTCATAAGTGCAGGCACAGTATGGAAACCATAGTAGGTTTCCAGTTTCCAACTTTCTAGTAGATTATGGAAGATGCAATTGGAAAATGGTTCTAGACCATATTCAAGGTGTTGGGTTTCCAAATACTAAGGTCAAGAGATTTCTCCTATTGCAAAGAAACTGAAGCTCAAGCCAAGAAGCAAACACTTGAAGAGTGATATTACTGAGGACTAACACACACACACACACAGTCACACACACACCCACACACACACGCAACATAACTATTTTAAATTGTGAATATTTCAAACTTTCAGTTAGGCAATAAAATAGAAACTCTAAATGATATTCTTCAAGCATAAAACAGTTAAGAGTAAAGTTAGAATTATATGTTGATTACGGCTTCTGAAATGTTTCTCAAATGAGATAGGATGCATACAAAATATTAGCGTGCACGCTTTCTCTTCTGGTCCCAGACGTTTCTGGAGGGAGCTGCGGGTTCCTGTGCAGACATGGCCAAGTCCAAGATCCACACCACACGTAACCAGTCTCGAAAATGACACAGAAATGGCATCAAGAAACCACACTCACGAAGATACCAATGTCTTAAGGGGGTCGACCCCAAGTTCCCAAGGAACGTGCATTTTGCCAAGAAACACAATAGAAGATGCAGGCCAACAACTTGAAGGCCGAAGGCCATGAATGCGCGCTGAGGCTGTCAAGACCCTTGTGAAGCACAAGGAGTTAGGTAAGCCCAAGATGTCAAAGGGTCCCAATAGCAAGCTCCTATGACTTGCTTTCATAGCCAGCCCAAGCTTGGGAAGCAGATTCACAGCTACATGGCCAAGGGTCACACGCTCTGCCAACCAAAGGCCAAGGCTGGGGCTGTAGCTCAGGCTCCCAAAGGTGCCCAGGCCCCTGTGAAGGTCCTGTAATAAAGATCTTTGCCATCTTTGTCTCTGTGAAGGCAGATGGACCGGTGTGACCTCCTTCCTTGCTGTTTGCAGAAGACTGGTGTCCTGTGCTTTTTAACAAATAAACTCGAGGGCAAGATGTTAAAAAAAAAATGAGCATGCATACACACATGCACACACTCATACCCACACTTACATAAATTCTATACATATGTGATATATAATTTTATTAAAATTCTTAGATTTGAGATTTTTTCAGTTTTTAATCTGAGAGTTTAAAACTTAAGACAATGTTTCAAGTATGTCGTAGAGAAACTATATTTACTATACTAATGAATTTTAAAAATTTACTTGAAATGTATGGGCAAGGTGCTGAGAGAGACCTACAACTCATCAAAAAGTCTTGGTCAACTAGGGGAAGTAGGTGCTGTTGATGGCTAAAATAGAATATATGTCCATTCTGACTTCATGGTTTGGGAAGAATACTATGTTGTGTTTTTAGTGTTACTCCAGTTGGAGGATAGATTAAGTGACAACTGGCGATACAAAGGAGTAAATACTATATTGTACACTGGTGGAAAAGATGAAGAGTTTTCTTCGTCTTGAGGTGGGACATTATTATGGAAGAATCTGCTCACTGCCTATTATCAAACCTACTATTTCCTCTTCTTCCTAAGCATACAGCTGGAGTACAAGTCTCTGTCTCATACACTTAGATGTAGACATATAATTGCATTTAGAAAATGCAATACAAATGGAAATGATGTGTGCCATTTCCAAGCCTGACCCATAAAACATTCCCAGCCACAGTCCTCCAGGTTCTTCAGACTTCTAGCTCCCTAGGATGTTACCATTCTGGTTAACTGGGGAAGTTAGTTGTTAAGGATAACACAGTTTCTCTCACTCTGGGTCCCCAAATAACCATGTGGAAGACAGCAACAAGAGGTGCTTTCTTGTTAATGAAGTACCCACCTAGAATGGTTGCATAAAGATGCTTCTAGTGAGTTAATCCAGTAAAATGTGGAGGTGTAGTTGTTATTGCCAACTAATACATCCTACCACAATGATGTTTAAATATGATACTATTAGCTTGGACATGGGTCTTGGAGATGGTGTCAATGTCTTAATGGGAAACAAGTACAAAACAAAAGCACTTCATCAGATACCTTAATCAGGTATTTCTTTCTGGAGAAGACCACATCTAAAGGAAGAGAGTCCTCCTCGAATGTGATAGTCTTTAAGGAGGGATTATTAAAGGGGACTGTGTGGCCCAAAGTACAATGTTTACATTTTCAAAAGTCATTTACCTTTAAAACTTCACCCTAATATATCCCCAACATATTTCGATTAAATAAATTGGTTCTCTTGTCTTTTACTAACTAATTTTTGGTAAATGATAAAAGTACTATGTACATCATTGCCTCCAAATTCACTTGAACATTTATATCTGATAAGTTCTAAGCCATTAATGAAGTATTAATTAATTAGTAATTATTAATGAAGGCGGATATGTACTGATTATGCATCATTTACCACCTTGCCAGTAGTAACGTGTAGGCATATCTATTCAGTTATTAAAGAGGACTTCGATAACATGACTCAAGATCTTCCTTACCATCCTACATCATGTCAGAAATATTTCCAGTATTCAAGTAGCTGGCCCATCAGTAACTCAGCCTCAAGGCTCTCCGATATTCTAGTATCAAAACACAGGGGCAAGATTCTATTACTGCCCATTATCACCTACCTCTTATAGTACTGAGGATTGCTAGACAAATTTACAGTAAATACAAATAAATTAACCCTGATTTTTTTTCTCGCCAGCTTCACAGGACAATTCCTTCTTATCTAGGGAACTAGAAGGAAGGAAGCAAGTTGAGATGTAGGTAAATCTACTTGTGAGGAAGTAGCACATTGAGAAAATTTGTGTCTGATTATCCCTACTACAGAGAATGAAAAAAGGCCATTTGCCTGAGACAGGGTAAGGTGGGGTGGGGTATGCTGCAGGTAGGGTGGAACCTAATGTGAAGTAGCACATGTTCCAGTCTCTCAAGGTTTGCTCTACAAAGAATCAATCCTCGCAACTCTATCGCTTGCCAGCTCTTGTTTCCTCTCCTGTCCACCTTCCTCCATTTCCAGGCACAGACCTGGGCATGTTAGGCAAGCATGCTAACACTGAGCTGCATCCCCAGCTCTAGTTAGAATTTTGGAAGTAAGAGACATGTGAGTCTTCCTCCCTTGACTACAAAATGTCAAACTATTTTCTGAATTATGTGTACAACCACAACCAGCGTTAAGAGAACTTTTGTTACTCCACATCATTGCCAACAGTTGGTATTGCTGGTATTTTACCAGTTTAATTGGTAAGAAGTAATTCCTCACTGTAGTCATAATTTGTATTTCTCTATTATTAATGGTGGTGAACATCTTTTTATCTGTTCATCAGTTTTTTGCATATTTTCCTTCTGATCTGCCTGTTCACTTTGTCCATTTTCTTATTCAGCTGTCTTTTTCTTTACTTACAGCGCATCATTACATATTCTGGATCCTTATTCCTTGGGAATATTATGCATTATATCTTCTGCATTTGGGAAGACGTGTATTTTCTCTTCTTGGTTTTACTTTTGTCTTGTTTTGAAAAACATTAAGACACATTCCTCTAAATATTTTTTTACAGTTTTTTAAAATTTTATGTATATGAGTATATTGCCTGCATGTATGTAAATACATCCACATTATGCAGTTCCCACATGAAGAAGAAGACATTGGATCTCCTGGAACTGGAGTCAAGGATGGTGATGGGTCACCATGTGGGTGCTGGGAACTGAACCCGGGTTCTCTGCAAGAGAACTAGGGCTTTTAATCACTGAGCCATCTCTCCAGGCCTGCCTCTAAATATTTTTAAGTCTGACTTATCATGTAGGCCCCACTGCACTTGAACTGTGACTGGATACTGAGTATGTGATGAGGCAGAGAATTTTATTTTTATTTACCATATAGATCACTTTAATAACACCTCATAATCGTGTATGAAATTATTGTTCAATATTTAAGATACTTCGGTTTAACTCTTTTTCTTACTCTCCTAGGAAAAATATGTATGTGTAGACTACAAGTCATATCTTACCATCAGATCAGAAAGTGAATGGAAAACGTTGAGATGATGGATTCGAACTAGTAAAAGTGTGCCTAACTTTCAAAAGCCTTTTTTGATCAGATATGGAACCAATTATAAAGAAACCACTTTGAATTGATGCAAGTGCCATCTACAAATGTCTTACCTGGTCCACACTCACAGTATCAACTAGACAGTTACTATACTTATCAAGAAATTGAAAAAACAGAATTATTTAAAATTCTGGTACATACAGGTTCAACCTGGAACACTCCTGAGAGTATAAGAAAGAATACACTTTCTGTATTTCATATTCTAGAGAGGAAGAATGGGTATTAAACTGGTTAGGAGAAAATTTAGAAAATGGAAAAAATAGAAAATATGGATTTTACTTTGTCAACTTGAAAAAAGAACTTGCAAGCAAATACACTGCTACAACAGAGCATTATTACAGCCAGACAAATAAGTGATACCACACTGAAGTTCCACATTTTACATACATATTATATCAAGACATCACAGAATAAAGGGGGAGGGAGGTGAACTGAAGTTCACAGGAAAAAAAAGCCACACCAATATTGAAGATCCTCCAAGGCTGACTAATTAGAACTTCATGATTGTGGAGAGTTAGAATGTTGCAGATCCAGGGCCAAATTATCTTGGGCTATGGTCAGTCCCCTCAAAAGACATTCATTGCCCACTTGAACCTAACCTAATAGCCTGTGACTATCACTTGAAATATTTTGGGATGTATTAATAGATCAGGTTCTTTCTAACAACCCAAAAGCTATGAAAGTGATCAGATAACATCTAAAACCTACAGCATGAATTTCCCAGCTTTGCTGTGACTGATCTATCTGATGTCTTCATCAATGTATTCAAGGACACATTTTTGTTGTTGTTCTGTAACAACAAAACTTCATGAAGTTTCATGAATGAAACTACTGCCATGTATTTGGTGTATGCCATATACATGGTATTTGGGGAAACCTGAATATGTGTTCCCAGGCTACGGTCACTCATACTTGGATCTATAATAAAACATTTTTTATTCCCTTTGAGGTGAAAGCTTCGTTTTTACATCAATACAGAAAAAGGCTTACAGACAAAGGAAATAGTATCTCTAGAAAATCTTGCTGAGTTCAGAAGTGGCTAGGCATTTTCTTTGATTTTAAATACATAATATAAGTAGAGTTTATTTGGTTTTGAGTTCACAAGTGACTAGGCATCTTCTTTAATACTAGGTACATAATAACATAAATAGAGCTTATTTGATTTTTAGATCCATTTTTTGCTAACACAAGAATGTTTATATTATAAAGTTATTCAAATTTGTATTGTTCAGCACAATTATAGGAGACCAATGACATCTAAAATTTTGTAGGCAAAACTGGCCTACCAAATTGAAAGGAAAAGAAAAAACTGTATTGTATGATGAGTCTGGTCATTTCCTATGTAGTCAAATATTACACCTTGAGTATAAAAGTATTAGCTAAATCAGATTACTCGGGTTTATACTTCTCAATAAAAGAAGCATAAAAAGCTTAAAACAGAGTAACAAAAGCTGTGATCCTATCAAAAGGCTGCATTTCAAGAGGAAATTTAAAATAACTGTATGGGGGCTGGAGAAATGGCTCAGCAGTTAAGAACATGGGCTGCTCTTGCAGAAAACCTGGGTTTGATTCCTTCACCCACTTGGCAGCTAACAACCACCTATAACTCCAGTTCCAGGGGAATCTGACCTTGCTAGGTATTGCACATGGGTGCTCTTAAATACATGCAGGCAATACAATCATACACATAAAATAAAAATAATAAAATACTTTCATGATTTAAAAGATTGTATTTAATGTTATAAAAACAAATTATGAGAAAATATAAAGATTTCGTGGTTTTCAGAAGTTTCTGTCTTTTTTTGGAGCTGGGCACTGAACCTAGCCACTGGGCTACAACAAAACCCTGAAAGCTTTCCTATAATGGTTATTACTAACCACTCTCCCCCCACATCACTGTAGTGGTTACCCAACACATATCCGCATTTTATTCTCAGAATATGACATCACCTACTATTTCATATAGTCAACAGAATACAACAGGCAAGAACTTCTATTACTTGCTACTAAACACATATACAATGTTTCCTCCTGTCCCTTCCTCCTATTATAAAGGAAATGGTATCCCTCCCACTGCCTAAGATTAAGTTCCTCACTTATGCTTTAACTTCCACCTGGCTGCTTGGCATGAATTATCCTTTAGTTTAGTTTAATCTTTGATGTCTTTCTTCAGCATTTAAACAGAGTTGCGGAGCTTTCAAGTAAAAAAGGAAATAAAATCAATTCTATGTCCCTGAAGCTTTTGTCTCTTCGTGGACAAATCCTCAAATCCCTGGCCACACCTACCTCTTTGACATTTCCTTTTCTTCACCTTTACTCCCAACTTACTCCACTGTAATGTGACTCTCACCTTCAAGTCTTGTCAAAAGTCACTCCTGCCCCTCCCCTTGTTAGATCCAGGGTATATTTCCTACCTCACCTTAGTTGGGTAGCATTCATTGTAACTTCCTCCTAAGTGCCCACTTCCATTGGATTTCATGACCTCCTGGCTTTCTTTCCACCTGTCTGGAACTTACTCTCAGCTTTTCGGAGTTCCTTTACTCTGTCAATCCTTTAAGTCACTGATGATCACCAGAGATCTCTAATAGGTACTTTTCTATATTATACAGGGCAACTACATTTTCCTTAATACAGTCCAGTCCTGAGAGTTAATACTGATTGTCAACCTGACAGGATCTAGAATCGTCTAGCAGAAAAACCTTTAAGCAAGCTTGTCAGGAAGTTTCTAGATTGAATCAACCATGTGGAAAGCCCCACCCTAACTGTGGGTGCCACCATTCCATGGACTGGGGTCCTGGGATTAAATAAAGCAGAGAAAGTGAGCCAAGCACAAGCATTCTCCCTCTGCTTCCTGACTATGGATGCAATGTGACCAGCTACCTCACACTGGTTGCCTTGGCTTCACCATGAAGAACTATACCCTCACACTGTCAGCCAAGATAAACCCTTCCTTCCTCAAGGTGCTTTTGTCCAGGAGTCTGCCACAGCAGCTGGAGAGGCAATAATACAACACCCAGATTTGGATGGATCTGAAAAAATAAGTTATTTCTTGAACTGAGTCTTTTTTACTTGCTGTTTTAGTTTTTGCTGAAGGTTAGTTACAATACTCTGTGGATGCAATTTTCTAAGATTCAAATTCTGAATCAGGATATGAAAATGTTATAACCTTGAACTTAAATTTTAAAAAGCTATTGCTTAATTATGCAACTGTAATTCTTTTTAAGACTTGGACATTTTCAAAAAATGAACAACAATCAATTAGAATGAAGGTATATAATAGTTTTTCATCTTTGCTTATATAATCTCCATTCAAAAATATTATACACATATCATAATTGATTTTCCCTGTAATTCTGCATATGTAATTTGGAAGCAGTATAAGTTGTGGGTGAGAAAACACAGGGTTAGAAGACAGTACATTAGTACACCATTGTCAATTCCTCCAGCAGTACACAAGACTTACACATGTGCACACGTGTCTTTATCCAGATGATAGCTGTCTCTCTCAACTTTCACTCTCTTTGGAGGGCCTCAATGATACTAAATAAAAAGTGGGGTAAAATATTGACATTTGGATGCTTCCTTTAATGAAGATAAAATCTAGGGTATGGCTCATAAGAACCAACCAACCTATAAGCAAAAAGATTCCTAAAACTGTAATACAAAAAGATTAGCATTAGAATTAAATTAGGGTCTGTCAGGTTTAAATTCAGACTAATAGCAGTTCCAGAAAACAAGAACAGAAACAGTGGGGAAATGGTAGAAGAAAATTTCACACAAAACTCTTAGATACAAATTTCCATATCGTAAAGTTCTTATGTACTCAGCATGATCAGTGAAAGAAATGTCTAAACTCAAGCTCATTATCGTGAAAATTTCAATCCTCAGAGGTAAAGATTATAATATTTTTCAGAGAGAGAAAACAATGTCACACACAAAAGGTATGACAATTAGAATGCAGAATGAGACACTTTGGGAAGTGTAAGACATAGGACTTTAGCATCATTTGAGTTCTAAAACAATATACAGGAAATTTCATATATACAAAGCAATGATGACTTAAGTAAACAAAAACTTGATAACAAAGGGCCTGGGGATATAGTTCAGTGGTAGAACATTTGTGCAGCACACATGAAGCCCCAGACTGTACTCAGAGTACCACAAAAATACATGAATAAAAACACATAAATTGAATACTTCCTGCACACTAGGTGTACTTTTCTGTTTCAAATGTTATTTAACTCTCATAAAACACCCTTGGAGCCCCTTTTACACATAAGGGAACAGACACTCAGACATTAATAGCCTAAAATGGCAGAAACAGTAAGCAACAAAGGCAGATTTTTGGTTTTCTAAGTGCAATCTTGTAACTCTCAACTCTAAAGTTAATTTTTAAATGGAAGGAAAGAAAACACTATTTGCATGTTCACTACCTTGCTAATCTGTTTCCAGATCGACTACAGTTGATTAAAAATTTTGACACGGTCAATCAAGACACAAAATCCATGCTACTTTCCTACTTAGGCCACAGGGTTTGGGGCAGGGGGAGCGGGACACTGAAGGTTGAGAATATTTGCTAGTACATTTAACTACTTAGTGTGCTTGTGATTTAGTGTTAAACAAAGGTGTACAAAGTAGATTTCCTAACTTAAATGTACTGACAAGTTTAAAAAAAAAAGCTATGTACTTAATCACTGTATCTTTAGCAGCTTAGAGACTTTATTAAGGTTAAAAACAGTATAGCTGCTTCTTTTCTAAATTATTTCCATCTAACCTTTAACATTCTTCTAGTCTTGCAAGGAAAATATTCCCTACACAATTTTCTAAGTTATTTACTTAACAATACAGTGCTGTGACAAAAACATCACACTCCTTTACACTTGTCTGACAGTTTTCCCATGACAAGCTACATGACACACGAACACTCACATGCTTTCTGCAGGAGTTAAGTAAGCTTCATTCATTCTCTGTTCTGCTAGTCTTCTGATTTGTTTTACCTACTTCAGGGACTCTGGTTTTAATGAAAGAAAAAGGGAGACATGTACTATTTTGAACAGCAACTTTTTTTTTTTCTTTTCCAATCTGGCAACATCTTTACTTTAGGGCTAGTGTTTCTCCCCTTGGGACTTCCAAACACTAATGTGGGATATTATGAGATCAAAAGGTACCCTCAAAACACATCCTGCACTGGCTTTTCTGGACCAGTTCCTCATGCCTTGCCCAGCTCCCTTCTCACATCCATGCAGCCCTCCACTGTTTCTTTTGTTTCTCAAGCCTGTCATGTCCTTCATGTGTGACACATGTGTGGCGAGGCGGGAAGGGGGTTGGTTTGGATTTTGGCTGCTCCAGGGTTGGGGCAGCAATCTTTGATGCATCAGCAGGCATCATCCACAGCCTGCCAGCACCACGTGAATAGGGACGCCTGGCACAGACCTCCGAGATGCTACAGGAGGTTTCCCCACGGCAGCCACTGAATTCACAATGTTTCCACCCCCTCCCAAGTCAGGTGTCTTGGCGACCTGCAAGCTCAACTTCCCTGCGTAGGTGGGACACCTGGCAGCCCAACCCTCGGGCGTCACCTGCGGCGCGCACGCGCTAACTCCACGTACCGTCTCCTTGGCAGCGGCCACCGGGATGGGCAGCAGCCCCCGGCCGCTGGGCGGGTCCTCGGGCTCTGAGGCCGCGCTCGCGGAGGGCTCGCCCCTGGAATCCCCATACAGCTGGTAGCACACGAGACCGACCAGACCCCCGCCGGCCGCCGCCGCGATGCTCAGCTCGCCCCAGCGCCGCCGCCGCCGCCACGCTGCCTCCGTCACGGCCCCCTCGTCATCCTCGCGGCAGCAGAAAGGCCGGCCAGGCAACCCCGGGGCTGTCCCCGCAGGCCGCCCCCACGGCGCGAGGAAGGGCTGCGGAGGGGACAGCCGGGGCGGCGGCCACAGGAGCCTCCGCAGTGCAGCCATAGCGGGAGCTGCGGGCCCAAGCTGGGATGGGTGGGGTGGGGTGGGGGGAGCTGAAACCTCGCGAGAAGTCGGTGCGAGACCTCCGCGGGACCAGGCGACCCCGGCCTCCCTGGGGATCCGGCTGACGCGCACCCTGGGAAGCCCGGGAGAGACCCCGAGAGGAGCCTGGGAACCGCGGAGTGTCCCGGCAGACTCCAGCCCGACCGTGCAGTCATAAATAAGGGCGGTACTGGCAGCTCGAGGAGCGAGCCAGCACCGGGGAGAGGCCAGCACGGGGACCGCGGGTCAGCGGAACTCCAGGAGCCCGGGCTGCGGGGCGACCCGGGTCCACACCCCGGCTCCCAGGCTTGGGTCCAGCGCCCTACCGCGGCCGGATCATTGACACCTTGGGAGCGATTTGCAGTGATCACGTGTACGAAGACGTAAACATTTGAGTCATAAAGACTGCAGTTTATAATAGAAATCCTTTGACCAATGAGGCCTTCTGTACTTTTCACAAGGGCAGGATAATGTTTGAGAATCACTGATACATACCTGGGCTCACTCCATTTAACAAGTCAAAACCAAGTACATGAAAGAAAGGATTCTCCAAATTCTGAAGAAACAAAAATCTTAGCAAATATGCTCTCTGTTTTTGTGGAAGGCTGTTGGTGTAAATTCAAGAATTGAGGAGCCTAGTCTATTTTTGTGTTGGTTACGTTTTTTATACGTTGTCAGTTTATGAGATGGTGTCTTTGATATTCTTAGCAATTTTACACCCCTGACTCCAGTTTTGGTGACTGAGATTTATTTGCTCTGGTTTCCATGGTGTGGAGTGGTACAAGGAGCCCCTAAGATGTTTTTTTAGGTCTAGACAGCAAAGTCCAGTAGTTCAGTTGGACTTCAGTGACAAGGGATAGTAAGACCAATTGATATGGAAATTCTTAACTCAAACTAAGGGCTTTCAGAGACAACCAAAATGAAGTTTTCTGGCCTAGATCCTGCTGTTTCTCTGCCTCAGTAACCCTTTCCTGCAAGTAACCTATCAGATATGCCGCATAAGATCTTGCTTGATAGGCTGATAGAAGTTTGCCTCCTTAAAGCTACTAAAAATGGTAAAAAGAAATGTCTATGACATATAAGGATAATATCTATTTTAGGATATCTATTTTTCCCCCCTAAGCCTGTTAATGGCACAAAGAAAACTCGGTGGTAGCTCTTTACTTTTCAGGAAGTTTTCCTCAATTTCTGCCGTTTCGGAATTCTGACATTTTAGTTTTCTCAACACATTTACTTTCTGAAACTATATAGATATGGCCATATATGTATGCGTATAAGAGTTGTTTTCTCTGAGCTGGGCAGAATTTTCTGATTTTCTCATAAATTTCCAATGTGACCACTGCCAAAAATCTTGGGCAGACTAATGAATTTTTATTAGTTGCTTGCCCGGTGTTGTGGCACATGTGTTTAATCCCAGCGCTTGGGAGGCAGAGGCAGGTGGATCTTTGTGAGTTTGAAGCCAGCCTGGTCTACATAGTTCCAGGTCACCAGCTCAGGATACAGGGAGACCCTGTCTCAAAAAGACAAAAAACAAAACAAAACAAAACAAAAAACCAAAAAAAAAAAACTTTGAAGGGTCTAAAGAGATATAGGAAAGTAATACTGCCATTACAAGAAAACAAAAATGTTGGCTGCAAGAAGCTAAATGCTGTTTGTAAGAGGTACTGGGATTAGATCTGTAGTGTATTCATGTTTTGGATTAAAATGTTTCTATGTACAGAAGTTAGAATTCTAACTTTTCAAAATATTTTTGTTTTAAAACTTGAATTTCAGTCAGGCGTGGTGGTGCATGTCTTTAATCCCAGCACTTGGGAGGCACAGGCTGGCAGGTATCTGTGAGATGGAGGCCAGCCTGGTCTAATAGGGAGTTCCAGGCATCTGGAGCCACAGGGAGACCCTGTTTCAAAAAACAAACAGCAACAACTTGAATATCCTTAAGAATAGACATAGTTTCTTCTTGTGTTATATGCTGTAACTATAGCTACAGAAAAACAGCCAAAATACTATGCTGTGTGGGTGTTTTTCCAAGTAATTCTCAAAGGAAAAGTGATAAGAAAATAGAATATTAGGAATTTGGAACACTTCGAAATTTCAGATTCTATTTTTGGATCATTATGGATTTAGATCTGTTTCCTTCCTCTTTATGTCAATTCTAAAGAAACTCAGTGAACCCACCACTCCCAAGCCCTTACTCCATAGTGAGAGCCCAACCTTGCAAAGAAATGCCCACTTGTGTTTGCTATGATCTGAGTAAAACGACATATTCTGAAATGTTAAAAGTATTTTAAACAGACCTCAGCTCTCATCAGAGAAAGTTCTTGCAGCAGATGGTGATTAACACAGAGACTTACAAATAGTCAATGTCCACAAAATGTGGAGTGTTCAGACCTAAATGGGACACCTGTATCCCACCTTCTCCTCCAAAGGCTCAGGGATCATTGTTTAAGAGGGGCCTGAAAGACTGTTAGAAGCAGAGGTGGTAGATGGATACAAGGAAATTGTGTTGCCTGGATACCACAGGGCACTTGCATATATGGACTCACAGCACTTATGACAGCATGCACAAGGCCTGTGCAAACCCAAACCACACAGGCCCAGCATGGATGGGGAACGTGGGCAGGAAGCCCCAGCCTTGAGAATTTATTGGCAACTTATGGATGCTGGGAGAGGGAGAGTCAATTTTCCTTACTGGTGTGCCACCTGCTAGATTGACCAGGCTCCAGGGCGTGGACACATACCCAGAACACTTGAGGGGTATGGCTTGGAATTGATTGGCCTTTGAAAAACAAAAATTAAACAAATAAAATAGATAATAATGGAGGTCATGAAATGGGGAGGTATAATGGGAAAGGGTTGGAGATGGGGAAGAGATCCGAATGTAATCAAAATAAATTGTATGAAATTCTGAATCAATAAAAACTTATGAAAATATTAAACACCAAGGATTGTCAGAAGAGAGTCTCAAGGAAAGTGTCCATCTCAGTAGATTAGTAAGTAAAGTCAACAGTTCTATACTCTAGTCCTGACTGTGCTGCAGCAATTACAGTGTTTTGGAGATCACAGTTCCTCACAAAATAGTGGAGTTAAATAGATGATTCATTTTATGAATCTGTATTGTTTCATCACACATATGCACACATCCATACATATGTACTTCATAGCATTTTTTTGCAACTCTAGGGTTCATGTCATCTATCATATATAGCTCTTCAAATTAAGAATTGCCCTATGATTACCTTCTTTCTTTCAACTTAAAAGTCCCATCTCCTGACCTAATTAGCAATTTTTACTTCTTGATAATGTGAAATTCAAGTGTACCAGGAAAAACTAGCTTAAGGAAACTTCTATGATTACAGACCATTTGCCTCATTTTGCTCACTCTGAGTTCCCAAATCTTGACTAGCTGAGAGAGGAGCACATGCTGAGTGCAGGCATGTGAACCCTCACTCTCTGGTTCACTCAGTCCCTCAGGGAGGAGTCTACCAACCAAACACTACTAGCATGACTGCAGCAATTGTCTCTTTGTAAAGTTGTACAAGCATCCTCAATCTTTGAGGCTACATTACTTAGAGGCAGTTTGTATTCTATGTGGTCCTTTCTTGGGTTTTGTTCTTTGAGCTTGCCACCAGGACCTGGAACCCAATTGTAGGTAATTAAAGTCAAGAAATATAGACTCTAGTCCTGACTTAATTACTAAGAGTTTGGAAAGCAAGTTACTTAAGGCACTAAAGATCTATTTTTAAATTTGACTAGTTTCCTCTTTCAAGGGCAAAAATTTGTACCCTTTCCCTTCTTTTTTGACTAAGCTGTATCTGAGCAACATGAAGTCAGAACATTTATCTAACCTGGCTCTGCTCACATAATGGACACATGATAGGACCTCAACAGTATTAATTAAAATGAAGGAACTTAGTATTATTGTGAGGTCGGGACGGAAGGGGAATCAGGAGATACAGAAATAAGAGTAGTCCTTTTATATATGTTACACTGAAACAAAAAGTTCATATTAAATTAAAAAAAACAGATTTACTTCCCGAAAACCAAACAACACATCTAGAGATGTGATTTATTCAAATCGGAGGCTATGATAGCTAATCTTGATTGTCAGCTGGACAAGATTTAGAATTACCTAGGAGATATCCTTGTGTGTGTGTGTGTGTGTGTGTGTGTGTGTGTGTGTGTGTGTGTGTCTGTGAGGGTGTCTCCTGAGATGATTAACTGAGGGGCAGTGGAGATCTGCCCTCAAAGTGGGCAACACCTTACAGCAGGTGACCCAGATATAAGGAGGTCTCAAGAAAAAGAGTTGTGTACCTGCCAGCCCTTGCTGCTTCTTCCTGAGGCCATGTGTCTACTGCTGCTGCCACCATTGCCCCACCAACACCAGACTCCAGCTTCTTCAACATTCCAACGTGGACTGAACAGCACCTTTCCAGGGAAACATCTGGACCTTCAGTGCCAGTTTGGGACAACTGAGACATCCAGCTTTGTGAACTGAGAATGTACCAGGGTTTTCAGCCTCTGTAGCATGCAGACAGCCATTGTTGGACTACCTAGCTCCTATCATGAAAGCCAACCCAATAAATACACTTTTAGTACTATACATGCATTTTATTGGTTTTGTTCTTCTAGAGAACCATACTTAGTATAGAGGCCAAAGGGAGAAACGAAGGTGTTGGCAATGAAGGATTAGAGGTGGGATGTGAGAAGAAGGGTTAATTCAAGGACAAGTTTTGTAATTTTGAGATTTTATTACTGAGGTTAGCACCTTAAATATTATTTCACACAACTGTTTTGGACTACTGCCTTAGTCTCAGTTCTTTTGATCCCTAAGGAAGTCCAGCATTGTCTGTGGCCAAAGGTCACTGGCCTGACTGGTCACATTTCCCTTTCTATTCTATTAGCAAAAACCAAGTTGTCAATAATGCACCTGGATAATCTAACATCGTTACACCCATCTGGGGTTTTTAATGTAATTTTTAAGGTCTCTACTACTGGTGCGTTATTCCTCACTTGCTTTTGTGTTGCTTAAAACTCCTCTGTCTTTGCTTACCACTTAGTGGCAGGGATCTAAAAAATATTTTATTTATCATTTTTTATTTTTTTATGAGTGTATTACCTGCATATATGTAAGTGTACCCAGGTTGTGCAATGCCCATAGAGTTCAGAAAAGGGAGTTGAATCCCCTGGAACTGGAGTTACAGATGGTTGCCATGTGGGTGCTGGGAATTGAACCTGGGTCTTCTGCAAGAAAGGCCAGTGCACTTAATTGCTGAGCCATCTCTCCAGCCCCCTGTGATTTTTATATTATAAGGAATAACAGCTTAGACTTGTTACCAGCAAAGCCTACTGCCTGAAGCAAGTGGGTCCATCTTATTGTCACTGTATGTTGTTCATGTGTGATAGTAATTAAAGCTTCTATGCCCATCCAAAGGTGTCATCTGATATAGAATAAATAGCTGCAATACAGGATAATGATCATCAATCACAGAACACCGGGGCAGCAAAAGAGCAGAACCTTCATAAGATTGTTGGTAGCATTTACTGAAACACAATAGATGTATGTCCTGAAACCCATTCATTTCACTCCTAGTTGAAATAATGTAAGGGAATAGCAAGTCCACCAGCAGACATATTAAGGAACATTTGTAGGAACATTATCTATAGTTGTTAACAGAACAGAAGCTATTATATGCCCATTAATAAAAGCTGAATTTAAAGAGAGTAGTTTATACAATTGAATGCTATAAAGCAGTAAAAATTACTTAACTTCAATTACATAGGCTATAAAGCAGTAAAAAATTACTGAACTATAATCATATTGATGTATTTCATAGAATAAAGTTGAGTTAAAGAGGAAACAAAAATTCCTTATTTGTTTATTCAGTGTGTATGTATGAGAGAGAGCAAGAACAAGTGAGCGAGCGAGTAAGAGAGAGAGAGAGAGAGAGAGAGAGAGAGAGAGAGCGCATAGCATGCATGTGGAGGTCTTATGCATGTGGAGGTCAGAAGTCAGAAGTCAGTTCTTGTCCATCATGTTTGTCCAGGGGCTCAAACACAGGTGTCAGGCTTGGACCCACTGAACCATCCATCTTGCCAGCCCTATTTATAGTGTTAGAAATCAAAACAGTGGCTCCCCTGGGAAGATGTTAATGAGTAGACCAGATAGGAAAAGGGACTTCTGCAGTTGGGTGCATATTATGAGTGAAATGACACAAGTGTATTTGTTCTGAATATTCATAGAGCTCTCCATTTAAAATTTGCATGCTTTTTTATGCATGTCATGTTCCACAAATGTTTATATTAAATAAAAAGTATTTCTTGAATGGGCAGCAGGCCCCAATCTTAGCCAAAGAGCTAGTGACAGCTGATTACTGCTGGGGGAGTAAGAGCTGATCTTCTTAAAGGGAAAGGACTGATAGGCTGACTAGACCTCTGTGGATGAACTTGTACTGAGGGACATCTGGGGATACTAACTTTACTTGATAGGCCTTAACACAAATGACAGAATGCATGGAATCCAGTGTGTGTGGGGGTCTATGGGAGGGTGCCAATGGGGTAGGGAGTACAAAGATGATTAAGATGTTCTGTATGAAATACACAAAAATTCAATTAAAAATTTACAAATAAAAAGTATTTCTGTTACATTTATGGATTGTCAATTAGGGAACTTTATAGCTATGAGCTACATAATTTAGAAGGAGTGTATAGAACTTGAACTAAACTAAAAACAGTAAAATTAAGTGGAGTTGAAAGCTGAAGGTAACATTAAGGTCATCTTGATACAGACGGAAGAGCTTTAATCAAAGAGTCCCTTACCCAATGCCTTTCAGTGCCCCAAAGATGGCTATTAGCTATTTTTCTTATTTGTAAGAAAATCCAAAACGGATTTAGAATTGTAAGCAAATGACTCAGTGTGGCTTGCAGCACTCCTTTCTGAAATGCCCATATGGACAGACTCAGTAGGTACCTGCTTTTAAGGCCTAGTGTAACCAGCATGTACTCTTTACTCTGGCTCTAACCCCAGACTGTCATATGTTAGAAGGGAAATTGCTTTAAGGGATGATATCCAAACAGAAGGGCAGCCTTCAGAACAGATGGACAGTTCAACACAAATATAGGGAGCCATCAGAGAAATAAAAAATAATGTAAGGAAAGCCACTGTACATCTATGGAGAAATTTAGTTGGGGAGCAAACCAGTTTCATCTCTTGACAACATCTGTTATTTAGTGTTGGTACCCAGAAACTGGGCTAAGTAAAAATTTCAGGCCAAACCCAGAATTTAGAGTGATGAGTAGGTTTGCTAAGCGTGAGCTACCATAATGAGACTTTTCTGATTGTATGATCACCATGGTTTCTTCGAAACCTCCAAAAGGAGATGATACAGATAACAACAGAAAGAGAAAAATGGGAAAATAAATATTTCTGTAATGTGCACACTGTAAATTTATAGAAGACCGAAAACATTTTAGAGATAGCATAGTCTAGAATTTTTTTACCTCTTAAAAGCTTTCTTTGAGGAGATGAAATAGAGAGTGTTTAGTGGAAATCGTCAAGAAATCTTATATGAAGACCCAAGATACAAAGTTGATAACTAGAAAGTCTCTGAAAACAGTAGGATGCTAACTTGTACCCACTTAAAGCCTCCTTTTCACATCCCAGAATAGGGCCTTGGGTACCTCTGGAAAAGGCTTAAAGACCAGTAACACACATACTCAATAGTTTTACTGTAAAGAAATTAAAAGGATGTCAGGTTGAATACTTTTCTCTGGGTAATGCAATTATGACTTGAGCTTGAATGCTTTAAGCCTTACTTTTGGCAATCTCCTATTTTGGAACCATCAGAACCTGAGAGAATATAAGTTTCCTTAATTAAAAGTATATTCTTAGGATTAAAATCACAGTGAAGTCAATGAAAAGTGATACCATGAGGTCTTGGGAAATGGTAAGTGGGTAAACTCTAGAAGCCCATGGAATAGAAGTTCTAGAATATCATTCTAGCCAGCGCTGTGAGCATGGTTTGGTTAGTCAGCCTTCAATCTCTGTGAACAGAGGACTGGAGGTTCAGTTCCCGGTACTCACAGCAGGAGGATCACTGGTTTCAGGGAATCTTATACCTTCTTCCCTCCATTAGCACTTGCAGAAGTAGTACACATAGACTCACACAGGTGCGCATGTGCGCACATGCACATGCATGTACAGAAATTTAAAAAAAATTTTTAAAATTGTATTTATTCTAATCTTTTTCTGTTAATTATACAGACTGATATGACATTCCACTAGAAGGGGCTGCTAGATAGATGTGAAACTGTACGTTTGAGAGAGAGGGATATTTCTTTTTAAAGAATGTTTAACTTGTCCCTATTCGTTCATCCAAATGTAATTTATGTTCACTGAAAGACTGACCTCAAATGTACCATTCAGGAAGTTTAGGTAAAGAGATTCCAAGTCAGAGAACATTTTTGGTACCTGAAGAAGTTCCTTTCTGCCTCTTCCCAATCAGTTTTCTACTCTCCATATCCATAAGTCAACACTGATCTGATTTCCATCATTAAAGTTAATTGTCTTTGCACACTGAAATGTTTGCCAGTTTGGAAGCTTAATAAAATTAGCGTTATCATTTTCAAACAATTTGTATATCTGCCTGTCTGAACTGAGCATAATATTTTCAGATTTGACCCCCTTTTTTGTAGATATCAGTAACTCTATTCTACATGACTACACAGTAGTGTATCAATTCATTCCCCAGTTGACAGACATCTATATTGTATTTTTAGCCATTGTAAATAAAGCTTCTGCAATCATCTATGTACAAGTATTTTCTTGGGAAAATCTTCTTATTCTTTTAGATTCATGTCTGCATGTAGAATTGCTGAACATTTGCATAGATATATGTTTAACCACTTAAGAACCAAAGCATTTTCAGGGCCTGGAGGGATGGCTCAGAGATTAAGAGCACTGGCTTCTCTTGCAGAAGACCAGCGTTCGATTCCCAGCACCCACATGGTAGCTAACAACTGTTTGTAACTCCAGTTCCAGAGGGAATTTTATGCTCCCTTCTGACCTCGGAGGGCATTGTGTGACATATGTACACACATGCAGGCAATACACTCTTACACATGAAGTAAGAAATAATAAAGAAAATATTTTTAAAAAGCACTAAAGCATTTTAAAATTGTGGTGTTACCATTTTACATTTCCCTCATTCAGGTCTGAGCTTTCTAGCTTTTCACATCTGGGACAGAGAATCACAAAGTGATTCTTCTTCACTTGTTTGTAACCAGCAGCTACTGCAAGCTTCAGGAGGGTAGATCATATTTTACCTTTTAATAGCATAGACATTGTCTGTTATATAATAGGAACTTGTATTTGGGAGGTTGGGATTATTGTTCTATGGTAGAGTACTTGCCTAGCATGAGTAAGGTTCAATCCCCAGCACCGCAAAAGAAAAAGTAAGGAAAAAAAAACCCTCTTTTTGAGAGGCAAGCGGATCCTTGTAAGTTTGAGGCTCTGTGGTCTACTTCGCAACTTCCAGTCCAGCCTGGGCAACATAGCAAGTCTCTGTCTCAACAAACAATGTACAAGAAACTTACATGTTTTAAAAAGTACTGAAAATCCATGTGAATTTAACTTGAATAAGAATTATTTCTTCAGGGCAATGAAATTATGATCGAATTATTATTTAAACTTCAGAAACCAAGTGTTAATAATCTATATGAAAATAAGACTGTCCTGAAAAGTCAATTTCTATTGTTAACAGTTCCTTAGAAATACAGCTTACTATTGATAGCTTTGAGGAACTGATAGTAAATCTGAGTTTGCTGAAGATAAAGACCTGCTGTTAGAATCTTGGCTATGTTATTTTATAAAATACATATAACATATTATGCTATAATTCTGTTGTTATGTTATAGACTCTGTTAATCACAGCCTTATAGGAGATACAATTCTCAAAGAAATTTTTGCTTTATTTGACAGCACAGGACTCTAAATCCAGTTCCTAGCTATTTCATTTTTTTTTGGCTCAGCTCCCGTCCTTGAACTAATTTCAGTTTCACTGCCAGCTAGACCTTACAGCCTTGTTCACAGGAATAGCTTGAGTCAAATATTTTCAGCGTCAACACTTTCTCAGTGTCCTGACAGCTGCATGGTTTCTGCTGACCTGCATTTTCTTCCTCATCATAGCTATTGACATTTTCACAATTTTTCTGTGGTGTTTTTTAATCTTTGCCAATTTGCTGAATTTTTTATTTGTTTTTGGAAGTAGAAACTGCATGCAAAATTGCCAAGGCTCTGACTTGAAGCTGACTTGGCAGCATTGATTCCTGTGTATCAAGGTCCCCTCTTGGCCTTATCGGGGCCTGACAGCCCATGTGACCACACCGTCCTCTAGTGGTTGACCCCAGGAGAGACCAAGGTGTGGTCACACATGGATTTTCAGTACTTTTTAAAACATGTAAGTTTCTTGTACATTGTGTAATTATTTTTCAAGATCAAGGTGTTTTTTTCCCCACTATGCACCTATTTACTGATAGTCAAATTATACCTTTGAATGTATACTCTATTACTCTATTACTTGGAATCATTCTTAATTGCCAGGAATGCTAAAAAAAAAACCTCAAGATTTTAAAGCAAATGCTTGAGATTTCTGTAAAAAATGTGATGTATATGTCAATCAAGCAACAGATATTTATTAGGCATGATATATGCCAGGCATTATTGTGGACTTTTCTCATTTTTTGTTTGAGAATTTCATACATGCATTCAGTGTGTTTTGATCTAACCCACCGTTCTCCAAATCTTCCCCTGCTTTTCCCTCCCAACTTCACATGCTCTTTAAAAACCCACTGAGTTCACTTAGAGCTGCCTTATGTGAATAGATGTAGGACCATCTCCTGGAGCATGACCAGCCTCAGGGGCTTCATTCCTCAAGAATGAAGCTATCTATTACCTATAGCTCCTATATTGGACTTGATGAGAACCTCCTGCATCCATGTTTGGATTGTTAGTGGCTTGGTCTTATGCAGGTCTGGTTCACATGGTCATAACCACTGGAAGTTCGTATGTCAATGACGTCGTGATGGCTGGTAAATAATTTCCCTGCACATATCCACTACTTCTGGTACTTACATTTTTTCTGCCCTCTTCTTGCACAATGATTCCTGAGCCTTGGGAGGAAGGAGTATGATATACATGTACCATTTAGAGCTAAGCACTCCACAGATCTTATTCTTTGCAAGATGACCTATTGTGTGTCTCTGTACTACAGCAAAAAGCAGCTCTGGTGGGGGTTGAGAAATGCACTGATTTATGGGTATAAAGATAAATTTTGGTGCCATTTATTATTAAGCTCAGTTAGCAGAATAACAGTCTTAGAGTTTCCCCTAGGGTCTATGATCTGGCCATCCATTATTTGTTCTGTTTTGTTTGATATGACCCAGTTAATTGTCCCACGCAAGAGTTCTGTCCTATGGAGCAGACTAAAGTCCATCAGAAAGTTGCTGGTTACTCCTATAACAAGTGTGGCACTATTGCACCAGTGGGCATATCTTGCCAGGCTGGTTGTTACTGTCACTCACAGCGTTCACAGCAGGGTAAGACTGTTGATTCCCCCCGGCCCCAGTAGTATGAAGAACCTTCCAGCACCATGAAAGCCAGCCAGTAGAGATGAAGCTTCCAGGTTTATCTTGATTTCTCCTTGTCTTGTGACTCAAATGTGGCTACTTTAGCAATAGGATCTTACCATCAAGTTCTGATAGGTGACCAAGAACAGTGGCAATAGCCTGTAATGTTTTGGAGGGGGTCTATGGGACCCCAACTGACCAACAACTTGAAAAGAGATGACCCATACCCAATACTGGGCTTATCTGATAGCCTGTGGTGTCTGTGAGAGGCATTTAGCCCCATTATAGGCTTAAACTCCTTTTATATATGTATATGCATATATTTTAGAATGCTTCTCAGTAGTGAGTTTCTATACAGCATTCTCAAAAGTCATCAGTCCTATACTCCCTTTCTTACTCTGTCTTCTCAACTCCTTCCCCAATTTAACTCTTCCTGTTTCATTATTTCCTTTTCCTTTTTCATCCTGTTTTGGGCTTCTGAGGCACATTAATGAATGGAACAGAAAAAGATCCCTGCCTGGTGGAGCTTACATTTTAGTAGGAGGACTATAATAATGAATTGGCGTTTCTCAGAATGACATTCAAACCAGACTATTTGTAAATCAGACAGATTTCAATAACTGTACTGTCATAATTTGTGTTCTTAACATTAGTAATGCAATTGGCTTTGTCTTATCTTCTGTAATCTGTGTTCAGGTTAAGTAGGAGGCCTTTGGCAACATGTCACTTAGTTAGTTGATGCCAGCCCCACCAGATGAATTACTCAGCTTCCACATGCCAATGCTTCTCACTCCAGAATGGCCATTATAGGAAGCTATTTGTGTCTTCCTAACTTGTGACCCAATTTCAGAAACTTCTAGTCCTCTTTCTGTTTCTCTTTTTCAGTTGGCCTCCCTGGAGGGATGGAGATTTTTCCCTACTCCTCCAGCTCCAATTTGATAAACTGGAGAGCAGCTTTTGCCTGAGGGTAGGCTCCAGATCTGCCTAAACCAGACTAGCTACCTCAGACTTCTAATTAAAGGAGAGAAATGCTTACATAAGGCTTTACTCAGATCAATGTATCATTTTGCTTGCAAAATATGAAATCTCAAGGTGGTTTAATAAGTCAGTAGTCCATATTCTGAATTTCAAAGTGAATTTCATTCATCCATATTATTGATGTTATAATAGATTAATGGTGTTTTTGTTTCTAATTCTAAAGATGGACAATTAACAAATTCATTAATTGTTAAGTTCTATTCCCCACATTTTATTAAAAAATTCTGTATTTGAAATTACAAACAAACAGCTTAGTGGTATCACTAAATGTATTCATAATGAGACAGTAAAATGAGTGGAGAATGCCAGCTATAATGATTTTCCTTAAGCCATTGTTCAATTGTAGGTTCTAGAAGCCATTAAATAATGTACATAAACAATTCAGCCAATTTGAGCCAGTTTTTTGTACATACTTCAATTGTTCTAAAGAATCAACTTTCATTACCTCTTTGGGTATTTGTAGGCTGATTTGATAGGAATAGCACTATACATTAATGACCAGAATAAAGATCCCCACCTACATGGAGCTTATGTCGCAGCAGGACTGCAATGATGAAAGTGTGTTTCCCCTTAGAATGACACTCAAACCATACTACTTGTATATAAAACACGTTTTAAGTAACTGTACTGTCATGACCTGTATTCTTTTTAAAAAATATTTTATTTATTATATTTATTTTATGTGTATGAGTGTATTGCCTGCAAGTGTGTAAATACACCCATGAGGTGCAATTCCCCTGGAGGTCAGAAAAAGGCATTGGATCTCCTGGAACTGGAGTTACCGACAGTTGTTAGCCATCATGTGCATGCTGGGAATCGAACCTGGGTCCTCTGTAAGAGGAGTCAGAGCTCTTAACCACTGAGCCATCTCTCCAGCCCCCAATGACCTGTGTTCTTAACATTAGCAGTGGAATTGGAACCATCTTACTGTCTTATTGTCTTAGGGCAAGTAGGAGGTATCTTTAAAATTAATTTAAATTGTGCTCTTTTCATTAACAGGGTGATATTAATGAGAAAACCACCTTGCTCATTGAAAAATGAGCTCTTCCGTTGAAGTGATTTGGCAAGTTCCTTCCATGCAATAAATATTATGTCCACAGCACATTCTTATGATGTTTTCAAATAGTAATGAAAGGTTATATGAAGCATTAAAGAATAATGTGTGTTTATCCCAATGTTACAAAGTAGGCTACTTCTAAAGGTACTTGCTCATTCTTTCAGATACATCTGAAAATAGTATTAATAAGTAACCTTAGCTACTTGGGAGACTGAAGTGAAAAAATCACTTGAGCCCGGGGGTTCAATACCAACTGAGGCAACATTGCAGACCCTGTCTCAAAAAAGAAAAGAAAATTATTAATTAAACTTTTTTTAATGGCAGAAATCATAATGTTAATATGTTAGTTTTAATGATGGTATGCATTCCACAAACCAGCTTTGTTTCTTGTAAACCAAAGCAGAACATGAAATGTTAAGTGGTCTAACAGGGAAAACTGATAACTAATGTCTTTATTAAAATCATCAGTGAATCAGGCATAGTAGCACATGTTGTTAGTTCCAGCCCTCAGGAGGAAGATGATGTCTGTGAGACTGAGGCCAGCCTGGTCTACATAGTGAGTTTCAAGCCAGCTGGGACTACAGGAAGACCCTGTCTCAAAAAGACCAAAAAAACAAAAAAAAAAAGCTAAAAAAAAAATGAGTTCTGTGGCAGTAATAAAAATTTCCCAGGATCTATTAACTATTAAGTGGCAACAGCCTAATTATATCTAGCAAAGTAAAAAGGAAAAACAATTCAACAGAATAAAAAATGCATAAAGAAAAGATACAAGGTTAAAAATGAAACTAGGTGTTTTACTGCTTTGTTGATCTTCATGGATGAATAAATGGAGAATAGAGGCAGATCAGGACTTCTGAAATTCCTGCAATAAGCACATAATAGCCAAAATATCCAATTTATGCCGAATTTCAATTCAGCCTGAGCATAGTTCCCTAGATTGTGTGACATCATGGTCAATTAATGTTTCTTTTCTTCAGGTATGTTCAAAATGCTTCCCAGGAATTATCAAACAAGTTCTGGTTGAGGTATGAGATTGTTGTGTAGATTGTGACTCTTCTATGGAAAGATTTCAAATTCAGGAACATTGATCCACCTCAGATCAGACATAATCTCAGATAAATCAGACAAAAATCTCAGATAAATCTCAGATAACTGCTGTTCAACGGAGACATTATCTCCTATATTATAACACTTCAGCTATCTAGTTTGTGAGTGAAATTTTTGTCTTAAAAACTTTTGTTTTAATTTTGTTCTTATGGAAAAGGTTAAAAAGTGTAAAGAACTCTGAATACTTTTCATTCTTCAACTGCAAACATTTCATTCTGTCTTCTCTGTCTCTCTCTCTCTCTCTCTCTCTTCAATGTTTTACAAATTTCTATTAAACTATTTGAGAATAATTTTGCAACTATCATGTTTCCTTACCTATGTAATAAAAAAATTCTATGGTTTTTCATATATCACCACAGCCCAATTGTCAAAGTGAAGGAATTTAACAAAGGTACAGTACTATTGCTTAATTCAAAGTCCATATTCAAATTTTATCATTTGTCTAAGTAATGTTCATATGGTTTTATTTTTTCTCTAGTGCAAATTTCAGACTAGGGTTATACATCACATTTAGTTTCTATGTCTCCTTTAAATCTTATATTTAAAAGAATTTGTGTGTGTGTGTGTGTGTGTGTGCTCACAGGAGGGCACACCTGTGAGTTTATCAGCACCATATGTGTTCAGGGCCCACAGAGGTTAGAAAAGGGCAATGGAGTCCCTGGAACGTGAGTTACAGGTGGTTGTGAGCACCCTGATATGGGTGTTGGGACCCAAACCCTGGTCCTCTGCAAGAACAGTGAGTGATTTTAACTGCTGAGGCATCTCTTCAACCACTCCTTAATTTTCTTTAATCTAGACATTTAACCTTTGACATTAAAAAACAAAACTAAACAAAATAAGAACAAGCACAGTGCAGTTGTTTAGGGCAATCAATTCCTCTTATTTGGAATTTATCTGGAGTTTATTATGATAAAATCAAGTTATTATGTTTTGAAGTGAAAGAACATGTAAGTATTGTATGCTTCTTAGGATGTGTGATGTTTAATCTTCATTGATGCCTCTGTGTGTTCACCATGTTTCACGAGAGAACTACATCATAAAGGCTACGACCTAATCAATGGGTTAATCCTTTGATGAGTTCATAACATGATAGTATTATTGGGAAGTGGCAAAAGGTAGGAGGAAGGGAAAGTCACAAGGGCATGCCCTTGGGGGCTAGCTCTTGCCCTGGTCTCTTCTGTTCTCTCTGCTCCCTCTCTAGTCTTGCTGCCAGGAGGTGAGCCACCTCCACTACATGCTCTAATGCTCAATGTTCTACCCAAACACGTGAGGTCAAGTAATCAGGGGGCCTTAATCCCCTGAATCTTGGAATCAGTGAAACCTTTCCTTGCTAAAGTTTTTTCTCTAAGGTAGCTAACCAATACAGGAATCAAAAGAATTTGGGTGTTATCTGTCACATTATTGTGTTTAATTTTATTCCTTGGGTAGAGTGGTATATATAGATTACTGTTCTGTCAAGTCACTGTTCTCTTGGTAATAGAGTCTTCATTTTTTTTTTTCTGTTGCCCATGTTTTTGCTGTCTTTATCAAAACTTACAAACTGGTTTTACCATGCATTGGTGATTCTTTTTTTGGACTGAACATGTTCTGGTGGGCATATTATTATGGTCCTTTTATTTGTCTTTTTTGAAGCAGGGTGTCCCTGTAGCCCCAGCTGTTCTGGAACTCACTATGTAGACCAGGCTGGCCTTGAACTCACAGAGATCCACCTGCCTCTGCCTCCCAAGTGCTGGGACTGCAGGCATGGGCTACCACACCCAGCTGGAGAGCTGGCTAAGCCATTAAAGGCTCAGGCTCACAACCAAAAAGACAAAAATGGTCCTTTTTAAATCCTCTAATGTTTCAATAGTTATTAGTTGGTATTCTGCTACAAGAGAAAGATCTCATTTTCTTGTTTGGTTGCTTGTTTAAACAGTTGTACTCAAAGGTTCTTATTTTATTCCATAAATACCTTATTCTTATCATATTTATTTTGGTGCTCAAATTGACTCATATTTAGCTTAATGTCCCTTTTCTTATTTCCTCATCATTTTTTGACTGCTTCTTTGCCATCTGGCAAAAAAAGAAAGATGATCCAATTTTAGGACCAACAATTTCTCCAAGTTTCCCTGGGTCATTTTGGGAGGCAAATAGATTAAAAAGATCAATGTCTAGGTGCTAGATATGATTATTGCCCTGCCATATGTTTGTGTCTAAGCCCTTTATATGAACAAAGCATGCAAATGTGGAGAGAGAGGGGAGAGAGAGAGAGAGAGAGAGAGAGAGAGAGCTCAATCATATGCTAATAACACTGATAACCACAATTGTAATTCAACACTATCGACTTATTCCAGTCTTCCCTCTTTACCTGTGCAAACTCCTTCTCATTTTTCTGTGTGCTAATTCATTTGTTCAATTCTACCATTCTTGAACTCCTACCACTGAGAAAAACAATCTTTCTCGATGAAGTTCAATGATTATTTATTTTGGTGTTTAGAACTTGATTATATAATCAAATAACCATTTTGGATAATTGCTTATTTTCTTAAAAGTAATATTCATCTATGTGGTTGTTAGTCACCTTAACCTATATGGCTAGATTCTTTTGTTCCTGATTTTATTGCACTCACTCCATCCATCTTTGCTTATTTCATTTTATTAAAAAATAAACATTTCTTCAAGAGTAAAAACTCTATAAAAAGTTCTCGGAGAAATGTCATCATTCCTCCATCCTTTCTGCTTAAAAAAAAAAAAAAACGAGGTAACTAGTTTTATTAGTTTTTTAATTCATTAATCCTGACTTTATTTTTTTAAATAAACATGCACAATTTTTTTTCTCTTTTCTCTCTTACAGAACAGGTAGCAGATTGTGCATAATTTTTTGTACTTTTGTTTTTTTTATTTAATAACATGTCCTGGTGGGGGGTTGGAGAGTGGTTTACAGAGGTCGGTGGTTTAGACCACTGACTGCTCTTGCAGAAAACATTAGTTCAATTCCTATCACCCACATGGGAGCTAAGAACTGTCCATAACTCCAGTTCCAGGAGAAGCTAACACTCTCTTCTGGCCTCTGCAGGCATTGCACAACGTGGGTACACTTACATACATGCAAGCAATACATTTATACACATAAAAATAAAATCTTTTAATAAAAAACAGTATGTCCTGGAAATAATGGATAATGGTTCACATCAGATAGTTCTCAATTTTTTCACCATCTAGTCAATGTCCCACTGGGAGATTGATTTTGTATGGAATTTATGCTGTTATAAGTGTTTTGTAGTTAAAAATAATAAGTAATGTAAAAATGGACTTTTATTTCATTGGAGACACAAACCATAACCTTTAATGAGCTATATTTTTTATCCTCACGCAAAGGAATGTTTATGACAATGTGCTGACTGAAAAGCTATATAGGATCATGTGGTCTAGAAAACTGTAACTACATTTTGTGGAAGTAAAAATTATATCATCTGTTTGTATAACTGCAAGGCAAGTGTGGTCTCTAGGAAGTATAGGTAAAGTTGATTAGATTGCAGTGTATACTTAAAAGTTGAATAATGTACCCTTGTAAAACACTCTTCAAAATTATTTAACTTCCCATGATATCATCACAGCATGTGCAAAAAAAAAAAAATCTGTAGTGTTATCTTTTCCTGTCACATGACTAGAACAAACAAAAGAAATCCTTATCTTTTTGTTTCTATTCGGGTCCTTTATAAATCAGCATTAAGCACCATTCAAAACTTAAACATTAAAGCTTTGGTTTGGGGAAAAAAGATTGGTTTTACATTTCAAACAAATTGCATCTGTTGAATTCTAAAGTAAAAAATTTCCTCAACAATTCGTGTAGGATATTTTATGCAGAGAAAACCTTACAGTTTTGAGTTGTCTTTCCTGTATGTGTTTTCACACTTAAACCTTAAATACAGTGAACTACAGAGTTATGTTACCCTTATTTTACACAATAAAGCATACTGGACTCTGAACTAAGACCCGACAGAATTCAGGACTTTTTTCCTCAGTAAAGTGAGTATGCCTATCTCATTGGGTTACCGTCATGACTGAATAATGGAAAGCACACGAAAATGCTAAGGTACACAAAGACAAGGCAGTTCTGTTATTAAAGCATTTGGGCTTTGGTAACCATGTGTGAAAGCTCTCTCAAACGAGTGTGTGTGTGTGTGTGTGTGTGTGTGTGTGTGTGTGTGTAAAACACAAGAGATTTAAAAATTCTAAGAGCTATAGATTACACAGCAGGATTTAAAGTGCTCCTGTGAGGATATAAAGATGGATTAGTACTTCTAGGAGCAGGTGACAATAATATATATTCATTGTGGAGTAATTAACAACATTATATGTTGCATAGAACTTAGATCTTGAAACAAACCTCATTAAAAGGCACTTGATCTAAGTTTAAAACTTTTAAGTAGCTCCTCTTTAAAAGTGATCAATGTATGTTCTGGTTACTTTAGTTATCCCACTATGAGATTCACACAACTTTGATCTAACTTTCTTTGATTTAACACTGCAATTAAGAAGATTTGGTTCAAAGTAAAAGCTCATTGGTTGATGTTTTACACTGATGTGATAATGTTTACACAGATGTGCTTTGAAATCTTGATTATTGTGGATTTGGGGGTCCCACCACAAGACAGGCTGATGTTATTTGAAAACTAAAATAATATGACATTTACTTGGTACAACTTTTAAAATGGACTTAGCAATATATGTTTCTAAAGTGATTTATCTGTTTATTGTTTTTAGCTAGTGCTTTTGTTTTATTTTGTATCTATCAACAGTAAGTCACTTGCTTTAAAGACTCTTTTATAACTTGGTTGCACAAGGGTCAGTAGTTAAGGCTTCAGTGACAAAAAGGTGTAACTCTACCTTCTTTAAGCACCTGCCAATTAGTTAACCAAGGGAGGAGGAGGAGGAGGAAGAGGAGGAGGAGGAGGAGGAGGAGGAGAAAAAAATAAATCAGTCAGTTCCATCTGAGCGCCAGATTTAGTGTTTTGCTGAACAGAGCATGAGACAAGGTTGAAAATTTAATCTGAAGCTATACTCTAAAACTTTTTGTTCAGGGAAAGCATACATCTGCCAAATGATTTTCAACTTTTCTGCCACTGAAAACTGTCACAGAAACCTCTTGAGTTTAGCCGGTGGTATAAAGTTTAAACATTTAAATGGACACATGCTTAATTCCCTCAGGTCAATTTCAGTTTGACAAATATGTATAGGTACTCTTAAAATTTACCAGTAAAATTTGACGCCTCAAAACACACCAGGAACCAATATCATTTAGTTGTTTTGAGATTTTATAATTGAAATCTCAATTATAAAGTTGAGGAAAAAAAAACTAGCTTCTAGGAAATTGCTAAGAGCAAGGAGGTGCTCTTAGATGGAAAAAAAAGGCCAGAGACTGGTCATCGTTTATGGCACTATTCTAAACACTCATTTTATATTTATAGCAAAGTATAAGAGTGTGAACCAGCCTGTTTGGATGTACTCTTAATTTCTTGATTCCTGATTATATTGTTATTTTACTATGCTAATTAAAAGCCCAGGATCTTAGCAAACAATTCAGGCTTCCATATAGATATAAGGCAATCTTAGTTATATCATTTGCTAGCTCAGGAAAGATAAACATTAAAGAGAACTTGAGAAGGGGGCAGGGTGTTCCTAACCTGAGCTTGATTATGTAAAGAAAATCCCCCATCTAAATGATAAAAGAAAAGAGTAATGCGTGTACATTTTATTAGTGTTTTAAAATTAGTGAGTTAAACTGTCAAAGCTTTGATTCTGCTTTTATGTGTGTCTGGGCAGGTCTAAGCCTCAGGTAACGCCCTTTTTTTTTTTCCCTTCTCCCTCCCTTACCTTTCTTTGCACCTGTCCACTGTAAGCTCCCAGCAGCTCTCCAGGAGTCCAATTCTCCGGGCTCTCTTCTCTCCCACCCCTCTCCTGTTCTGTGCCCCTCCCGTCCCCTTTTCCATATTCTGCAAGCCCGCCTCCTTGAAGCTATCTATGTCTGCAAAACAGTTCACATCAAAGGCGGGTTGCACAGCAGCGGCCAAAGAACATCGCGATTGTCCTAGAGACAATCCAGAGTAAGAGGGGCCTCGGCTGAGCCTCCCCGAATTTGCTGACCGACTTTGGCCAAGCGCAGGAATGATTTTTGCAAGTGCATGGATAAAGACCCGTCAAGGGCCCCTTTTAGTCACTTCCGAAGAGCAAAAACGTGTTGAGAGGGGGCCGGTATAAGATTTCAAACAAAACCAACCTCCTCAGCGAGCATGAAAGGACTTAATTAGCATATGTCAAGAGGACCAGCATATATTCCCGGAGTGTATGTACACAGGACTCTGATCTGATCAGTTTGCCGACCTGAGCCCCAGTCCTCAGCCCCAGCCGCAGCCCAATATCAGCAGCCTCAGCTCTAGATGTTTCTGCAAAGCCAACATCTGGCTCTCACCTACCCAAGGAGAGAAGATCGCTCCAAGACAGTGCATCTTCCCTACTTCAGCGCACTGTCCCTGCAGCGACCTCCCAGGAGTAACCCAGCCTTAACTTTTTGGCTGTGATCTCTCTGTATTCACCTCGCCACCCTCCCTACACTTTTTACTGGGATTTGCTTGTTTTCCGGATTTTCACTTTCAGGTCTGGCCCCTCCATGGCTCCCTTAGCCGAGGTTGGGGGCTTCCTGGGCGGCCTGGAGGGTTTGGGCCAGCAGGTGGGCTCGCACTTCCTGCTGCCTCCTGCCGGGGAGCGGCCGCCGCTGCTGGGCGAGCGCCGGGGAGCTGCGGAGCTGGGCGCCCGCGGCCGGCAGGGCTCAGCGGAGCTGGCGCACCTGCACGGCATACTGCGCCGCCGGCAGCTCTACTGCCGCACCGGCTTCCACCTGCAGATCTTGCCCGATGGCAGCGTGCAGGGCACCCGGCAGGACCACAGCCTCTTCGGTAGGTACAAACATCGCGTCCCTGCGCTGCCCAGCTCCGCTCCTCTTCCTCTCCTCGCCTTCCTCCCTGCACGCCAGCCGACCTGCCAGGGTTGCATGCTGCCGCCTCCCCTGGACCCATCCGGTGCCAGGTGGCAGCTGGGGCAGAAGTGTCCGCCAGCTCCGGACTTGGAAGGAACTGCCTGTCTTGCAGGACCCTGAAGGACTGCAGCTCCTGGCGCTAAGGGGGACGGGGGCGGTGGGGATGGGGGAGAGAAAAGGTGGGTGGGTGATCCCGGGTTACTCTCTGTCCTGCTCTTCCTACTGACCAAAAGGGACACCAGGTCCTGGACTGGGAACCATTCGCTTCTTGGGTGTTTTCTTCGCCTTGTGCTCTTTACCTTTCAGGCTTGTTATTTTAAAAGATTCCTATATTATTTTCTCTTCCTTCCACACATCTTGGACTGTGTTCACTTTTTGAAAATTAATAACTGGAAACATTTCATTTCTTGAAATCTGCGCCCCAGTTGTGCGGCTGATCTACCGGTGGCTTCCGCTGAGGGGACTTGTTCTTATCTGGGTTGTTAGCTAGTCTTTGCTAGCCCACCTAGAAGACTAGGTGGCTGCAGTTCTCTGAGCATCTAGAGAAGGGGAGGGGAGAAAGGGGGAGAACTGAGCATGCCCACTCTCGGCGAGATCCTCTTTAGAAATTGCGAAACTCGAAAGCAGAGATCTTGGTATTGACCTTAGGTAAGAGGAAATGGGAAAGCGAAAGAAGATATGGCTGGGAACACAGAGAGTCTTTTCAATACACCCGCAGCAGTGCCTGAGAGCAGAAGGGGTTAACTGAGAGAAACAAGCTGAAGATGAAGACTGCCTATTACAGACATCAGATTAGATCAGTAAGGTCTCTACTGTTAATTACTCCTCAACTAACAAGAGCCTCCTCAGTATGTGTTATTTTCTTATCTGTACAATAAAGGGTTAAACCACACTACCTTTTAAAGAGCTTTCTGGGTCTAACACCCCAGGATACTTACTTCCC
Source organism: Nannospalax galili (assembly GCF_000622305.1). Classification (NCBI taxonomy): domain Eukaryota; kingdom Metazoa; phylum Chordata; class Mammalia; order Rodentia; family Spalacidae; genus Nannospalax; species Nannospalax galili. The sequence goes on from NW_008348081.1 coordinate 741,196, forward strand.
CCATAGCTACATTTTTCATCTTGTAGTTAACCTGCTAACATGCTCAAGGGATTTTTGCTTATCTAACTGTGATATCATTGGAAAGATTCATTATGTTTTTTAGAATACACATTTACTTTTTAGCAGCAAGTGGAAGCACAGACAGTTCTTTCCTTTCCACTATGGAATTCCTTGACAATCAGTTCTGAGAAGCTCTTTCTTAGCTCGTTCTGCCTCATTCTTATGCTGCTATTTCTTCCTGGACTTGTAGAACTCATTAAAATGTTGGGGAAGTGTACATCTCCACTCCAGGGGCATTTGTCACTTTAGATGTAGAAATAAACATGTGGTGGTCATTTGGCAGCACTTAAAGGCTTAGAAAAATTACCTTTTTAAAATCCATGTGTTCACAACTTCTACTGATCTCTTCAAAATTCCCACTGACTCAGAGTCAAGAGTGTCATGACCTAGTGGCCAACCTGGGGTCACTTTTGGAAAGTTTCTTTTTTTTTTTCTTTTTAAGTGGAGGAAGCTGAGATGCTTATTCTTAAGAATTTGCTGACGCCTGATGACTCAGTTCTAGCCCTTTAAGAATCACTACACTTTATTCATTACACAGCAATCTTCCAGTATCAGAAAGATTTAAAAATGAATACAAACATGATGTTGCTTATAAGTAAACAGAAAATTAAACTTAGGCAATGTTCAGATTTTCCTCTGTAATGCCAATGTAGGGAGGGAATTCTTCCTTCAAGACCTTGTCATTAGTTGTAATCTAGTTCATGAGAGCATTCCTCTATTGTTTTGTGTCTCTTTATAAGACTGACTCTATTCAAAGAAATTAGTAAATATTTGCAGATGTGATAACATTCACTGAACTGGTATTTAAATCTATTCTTTTAGGAATGGGCTGTTACATATCACAACTACCACCTTACTAGTCTATTTGAAGCCCGAATTTTGTAAGATTATTTGTAAAATATGACTTAGACTGATTTTGTGCTCTCTTAAGTCATATTTTGGTGAGAGACTATATGTAGAAGAAAAATACTCACTGTTACATAAAAGGAAGACAGCCCATATTATTCTGATAGCCTAAAGGATCAAACAGCCTCCTTATGGTATCTTATAGTGCTTCCTAGTGGCTTTCAATAGCTAAGACATCACAACTTACGCCACAGAGTACAGATGACAAGAAAGGTCATATTTAACATGTACAACATGTGTGCATCTCTGTCTTTTGCTAGTGCCTCAATCACTAAGTATTAAATTATATCTGTTTTTCTTTTAATCTCATTTCTGTGATATTAAAGCAACAGTTTTGAAAAACCTCAAGGAGAGCTACTGAAGATTAAAATACCATTTAAAAATAATTTTATACTAATTTGAACATGACCAAATACAAACTCAGGTTTATATATTTTTCAAAATTTTAATATTTTATTTATTTTTATTTTATGTGTATGAGTGTATTGCCTGCATGTAGGGAAGTACACTCATGTCTTGCAACGCCCTCAGAAGACAGAAGAGGCCATCAGATCCCCTGGAACTGGAGTTACAGACAGTTGTTAGCTGCCATGTGGGTGCTGGGATTCAAACCCGGGTCTTCTGCAAGAACAACCAGTGTTCTTAACCGCTGAGCCATCTCTCCAGCTCCAGGTTTTTCTTTTTTAAAAAAAAATTTCAAAATTTAAAAACCACGTCAATAGAACATAAACAGAAAGGTCTCAGGGAGGTTAAAATAATTTCCTATCTGAGCTATCTTCATATTTATAGTAGAGTTTTCCTGCACAGTAATACAGAAGGAAGACATTACCTAATACATAAACATGGACTCATTCCTTTAAAAAAAGTGTAGCCTGAGATCAAACATATTCATTTAAAGCCTTTTCCTTTATTCTCCCCTATTCTCCATAGATTTGTCTGATGTGGTTGCATTGTGGGTTGACTCACCTGTTTATTATGATTTTTAAAAAGGCAGGCTTTGAAAATGATACCAGAAAGACAAAAGACCTCCAAGTCTTTTTATGGGACACTGGGCATTAGAAAATCTATCTAAAATCTGTGATTACCTCTTAAGGAAAGTTTTTTTATGTCTATTCTTTGTAAAAGAATTAGCTTAGTTGCCACCTCATATTCTAAATAAGAAAGACTTGTCAAATCTCATTTAAGAATCAAACGATTACAAATTACTATGTGGTATACTATTTCCTTGAAGAGAAAAAGGCTCAGAATTTAAAAGTGTGGCTAAAATCTTTAAGAGGAGCACACACAGAAAAAAACACGTAACCTTTTCCCCATCAGTTCCGTAAGCCATTGCAAAATTATGTATGCCTAGTTGTGTATAAGGTTTTAGATATTGTTTAATGTTTAAAAGTTAAAACTATTGGTGTAATTATTCTGAAGACACATGCAATCATTCAACTTTGTGTAATTACATATTTTGGACAAGCTAAGAGCATTATCATAGGTAAGATTTAAGGTGTAGGTGGAGTGTGTCCTGAGGTAGAAACATTGGATGCATGTCAGCCATAGTATGCTTTTTAATTTGAGTGAATATTCAACATAATTTAAAGTAATTAAACATTTATAATTATATCCTGGATGAGATTCATTTATATGTATTTATAACAATTATGTTTCAGGCCTATATTTTGTTCCTAACATGAATCTTTCACTGATAAGCTTGACAAAGAGTTTGATTTTCCTTCAGTCCCCATTCCACCATTGTCGTTGCGTTGGTGTCCTGTGCAGTGCAGATCTGCCTACTGCATCTTATCTTCTTTCTGCTTTAGGCTCGCAGTTAGGGACACTGGCTCTTTCAAACCACTTACAGGCTATTTAGTAGTGTATTGTGCTGTAAGATCCTTGATAGCTTCAGTGTTCTCCTGGATCTCCTAATAGTTTGAAAGAGCTATTTGTCTTACTAAGAATCTATGTTTCTGCCAAAGAGTGAATTAAGCTCTGGATAGAATAGAGTCTTCCATATCAGCAAAGAGTTAGCTTCTGTGCTTTCCCTTGGCCTTGGGAATATCACGTGTCCAAACAGGAACTTGTACAATAAATCAAGAAGCGACTAAGAGCAAGAGTCAGGCTAAATGGTGCACATTTACACTGTTTGTAGAGCTTAAGATGGGGTGAAGAGGTGAAGGTAAAAAGCTATTCAGATCCAAGTAAAGAAAGTATGGTGATACTTGTTCAGCAGTCTAAGGGAAAGAACTAGAAAAAGGCACTAATCCAAAAGTTAGTGTGCACAACAAAAAAAGGGTACTTCAGAAAGAGGCAGTGCATCTTTCTAAACTGTGCTCCATTAGTGTATCAAGTTGAGAGCCTTCAAAATTAGTTTACTTGTTAATATTAAAATGACTCCAGAAAATTATGGACAGAAAAATCTACTTGTATGACAAGCTCTTGGTATTTGGCTATCTTAAGTAAAAAAGTATAAAGCCTTATAATTTCTGTGAATTATACAATTCATTTTTATGGAATCATGTGATAGGAAATAGCACATTTTATAATCTACCAAGTCTTGAAACTTTTGTACTACCCTCAAGAAATGATGTTCTAGAGTAGAAACATTGGATTAGGGCTCACAAGATGTGAGTTCAAGTACCATTGTGTCCCTTAGGCATGCCAGTAAATGTTCATGACCTCAGTTTCTTTACATCCAATACTGGTGTGAAAATACCTTCCCCTCTTATTTTAAGGAATTTGAGTCTAGATTAACAAATAGGCACAAATACCTTTGTAAATTACAAAATATTGTTATAATAATATACAGTATAAGAGATTGGCTTGATTCTTGTAAGTAAAATCAAAACAAATCATAGAAAATATTTGTAATTAACTGGTAGAGCCTTGGAGGACAAGAATGCCTGTTACGTATATCTATGCTACTGTTCACTTGTGATAATACTAACTTCCATTTGTTGAAAACGTAAAGGTATTAGCATCATCTATCTCTTGTGAGATGTCCATTAATAAAAGATATTTGTATTAATAAGAATAAATTGTTTCATTTATAAATTCAGGTATCCTGGAATTCATCAGTGTGGCAGTAGGACTGGTCAGTATCAGAGGTGTGGACAGTGGTCTTTACCTTGGAATGAATGACAAAGGAGAACTCTATGGATCAGTATGTATTATTGCTTTCTCTTACTACTATAATTCTTGAAATGATTCTCCATTTTAATCAAAATGTCTGTCAATAATGTCTACCAGACTTTATTGTATATGTCTTGCATAAATTATATATCTCTACATAAAATATGCAGAAATTAGAAATCAGTATACTAAATTTCAGTTTAGTATTCTAACTCCAGTTTCAGAAGATGCTTCTTCTGACCTCCACTGGCATTGCATGACACATGTGCCCTTACATACATACAGGCAAAACACTCATACAGATAAAATAAAATAAATAGAATTTTAAAAATCTTCAATCATTCTTGCTACACCCACTAGGTCTTTCTGTCTGTTGTCTTGAGTTTTTCTAATTCCTCCATATTCTGATCATTCCCACGAGGAACAGAGAACAATGGGAGTCAGTTCTAGAAAAAGAGAAAAGTAATGCAGTGTATAACGATTAGATGATAGAATTAATCAAATTCTGAGAAAATACACATGCACACAATCTTCATGCATGTGTTGGATTATCTAAAACATCTACA
>NW_008348081.1:747077-770551 GCF_000622305.1 Nannospalax galili
ACTTTTACTTTGTTTACTTTAATATTAATAGTAATATTAATTCAGATAGAAATTAATCATGGGGAATGTATCATCAGCAACAAACTTATAAAAAGATATTTGATTTGAGCTAGGCATGGTGGCACATGTCTTTAGTCCCAGCACTTGAGAGACAGAGGCAGGCAGATCTCTGTAAGTTCAAGGCCAGCCTGATCTACATAGCAAGTTTCAGGTCAGCTGGGGCTACAGGGAGACCCTGTCTCAAAAAGAGAAAACAAAAAGTCTAAAAACATTTAATTAAAAAGATATCAGATTTGAAGTAATGCTATTGAGTTATAATTTTTTATCTGAGCAAGATCTTGAATATCCTAAGTTGATAGCAGAGAGTTGGTGTTTGAAACTTTGGCATCTACCTAATGATAGCACAAGATAAACTATAGGTTTGCGTAATGATGGTGGTAAGATGGTCATAATGTGGAATGCAGGAAAATTCAAAATATTTATCGTGTTTGAAAATAAAGCTTGGAGTTGGAATATTTGGTTTAAAGTTCATTGAACTAAACTTCTGGATCACATAAAAGGCTGAGTATGGTGGTGACTTGATGCCAGCACTTGGTAGGCAGGGAAAGGAGATCTGTGAGATCAAGGCCAACCTGGACTATAAAAAGAATTATAGATCACCCAGGGTTACATAGCAAGACCCTGTTTCAAAACAATAAAAGTCACATAGAAGAGAAAATTCCAGATAATGTATGAACAAAACAAAACAATTCAACCTTTTTCCTTCTTTGACAAGGACATGATTGTAAGAAATAAAAATAGAGAGTTGAGACTTTTATAAAGAACTTATTTCAAAGGTATTTCTAAAATGTTGTTTTTATTTTTAGGAGAAATTGACTTCTGAATGCATCTTTAGGGAACAATTTGAAGAGAACTGGTATAATACCTACTCATCTAACATATATAAACATGGAGACACTGGTCGCAGGTTTTTTGTGGCACTTAACAAAGATGGAACACCACGAGATGGAGCCAGGTCCAAAAGACATCAAAAATTTACCCACTTCTTACCTAGACCAGTGGATCCAGAAAGAGTTCCAGAATTGTACAAAGACCTACTCATGTACACTTGAAGTGTGATGCTGTCTTCATTAAAGAATGAAAGCAGAACTGTTCTCAAATCACAGTTCCCATTCTTAGATAACAACTGAAGAAAAAGACATTCAGAATATCACAGCATCTGTATTACACTGAGATAATAATACTGAGAAAAAGGAATTAACTTGAAGCAGAGCAAGATCATGCTTCTTAAGTGGGCTATATTTCCTTCGATACCTTGACTCTACCTTACCAGCTGACTGAAGCTGGAGTCAGTTAAGCTGTGGACAATGGGAACCTCACCAAGTTTGCTGCTGGTGCCTCACCTCTCTGGATAAAGTTTACTTGTAAAGTTACCTTAAAAATAGATATACTTCATGTTGAAGAAATGGATTGAATTGACATGATTATTGCCTCACAAATTCAGAGGATCTTCAGAATTTTTCAGGTCATGGCATTATATGTAGAACAAAAACCAAAACCAAAACTCTGGGTTAACTTAGAGCTATAAGACATGCCTCACCAAGATGGAACTTTTTATAAAGAAGAATGGACCTATTTATACATTTTCAATTTGGAAATATTTATTATATGTATTTATTTATTAAAGAGTTTATTTTTTACTGGTATATGAAGATGATGCAACATAAAAAACAAAATGTCTTTTATTGTGTAGTACATTGTTTTGGTATCTTGGGATGTAAAGATTTCACTATTGCAAGACATTAACTATAGAATAAAATCTTGAGGTTGCTTTTAAGAATTAAGTACAATGTAGATTATATTTTTATGCAGTCAGTTGCCTTCTAAATGTATCATTTGTCCCTTTTGGCCTTGAAAATGCTATATTGATTTGTGAATTTAGCACACATTCAAAAGGGAATTAAATATTTTCATTTTATGTTCTTGGTGTCATTGATTTTTCAGGTGAAATTTCTTCTGTTTATAAAACACAATTTTAAAATTACAAAATTCTAAGCACCTCAGAGAAAGTCTTGGGTATTTAAAGAACTTCTAATGTTGAAATTATCAAACAGTATAGCCCACCTATGTTTATGTATTTTCTTGACTTCATATGGAAATAGCAATTTCTTTCACCCTTTGTGATCATGGAAAGAACTAGTCCTTGTGGTACCTCTATTAATAGAGGTCAAGCCTCAACTACCTGAGTCTGGTGTCCTTTCCATCGGTTCAGCAAATATTCATTAAAGTTTACTATATACCAGACATTGAGTTAATGTGGTGATCAAGAGAGGATTAGCTCTATATCATGGAGCTTAATATTTGGTTGAAGAAATTCATAGTAAACAAGTAAGCTAGCAAAATACTCTGTGTGGACTTCCATGTACTTAACAAGTTAATAAATTTCAGACAGTGGGGGAAAAAAGGAGAGAATAGAATTAGAAAAGAGGATGGTTCAGAGAAAGCTTCTTTAAGGTGACATTTCTGATGGGATCTAAATGATAAGAAGGAGTTAGTCAGGCCAAAAGGCGTAGAATAGGGAAGCAATGGATGTTCTTCCCTTCAAGAAACTTAAACTTCTGCATGACCCACTGGTGAGTCCAAAGATACTGATGGCCAGGCAATTCTCAGTTGGATTGTTCCATGACCTCTTTAGCCTCAACACTGTTCATATCTATATGAAACATACTTACTTCCCAACCTTGTTCACACAGCTTTTTGTAAGGGAAGCAATTATTTTTTTTCTAAGCTGGTACCAGTCTTGACTGTAATATCAAGGTGAGATTTACCAAATCACCAGTATAAGTACCCATGAGATTTAATTTTAAAAATTGAGAATAGTGAAATTAAAGTTGTGGAATAAATATTTGTATTTTTATTGGGATGCACATCAGCTTAAGATTAAATACTCTATCTGGATGGAGGGCTTCTGATGGAGGCTTAATCTCTACCAGTGCAGCTGAGGGAATGGTCTATGTTTTGGTTGGGATCCTTGCGCTTCCCTTCATGTCTGCTGGTTCTCAATCCATATCTTATGTTATTGTCTAGTGGGATACTGCTTTCTTATTTCTGGTTCCATGCAGTAAACATCCTGTTTTGATACCATGAATATTTAAAATTCACTGCTTGAGTTTGTTCCCTTCAAACTAATAATTTCTTACATCGAATACTCCCCAATAGGGATACTCTGTAGAGCTCATTTGTCTTTAATCTTTCTGTCACACTGAGGGACCCCACTAGTGTGTGAAGTAGAATGAGCATACTAATTATGATGAGTGAGGAGTTGGGATGGAGGGAGGTGTAGCAGAAATTAGAATATTAATTGCATGTAAATAGAATTTTGGTTGCTTGAATCTAGATCTGAAAATCTCTTCTTTATAATATAGTACCACAACATTTTCTGTACTATGTAATTAAACATTTTCATGGAAAGATGGTTAACTTTTAAAGTTTATTTAGCTCCAGTAATCCTGACCCTAAGCTTGTTTCTAGAGATAGTTACATCCAAGTTTTACTAAGCAAGTTTTACTAAATTTTACTAATCATCTTAGCTATAGCATTTAATGTAATGATCAACTGTGCTAAACAAAGCCCTCCCTGGGGTCTTCTTAGGACTCCAAAGAAAGATTCTCTCCTGAGATGGCAGGGATTAAGAACCATGAAAAATTTTATGTTCTGCTACCTAGGGCTGACATAAGGGAAAATTCTACCCAGAGCTGAAGTCAAATTTAAGAAAAAGAGGGAGACAGACAGTTTTAGAGATTTAGTTCTAGGTCTTGAAACCTAAACAAGAGCCCTTAACATTAATCTGGGTAGATTTTAGTACCTTTATTTTCCTTCTGGTTCTTTTTTTCTTTTGAGAAAGGATCTTGATGTGAGCTCTAACTAGCCTGGAACTCACTACATAGACCAGGGTAGCCTTGAACTTGTAGCAATTCTCCTGCTTTTGCCTCCTGACTGGCAGGGTTACAGGCGTGTGCCACCATGGGTTGACCCATTTCCTTCTTTATGAAGAGAAATGTTGATAGCTTTATCTCATGCAGGTCCCATGACTGAATTGGATGAGTTTGGAGTATGAAACTTGTCTTTTTTAGTTTCACAGGAACATAGATTGAGAGGAATTGTGCTGTAGGAGTTAATCACTTGTACCCCAGGAGTTTCTTCCATAACTGCACTTGATTTAGATAATAAACTTTGGACTTTTAGGTGTTACTAAAGAATTGGTATTTTGGGGCTACTTGGGAGAGAAGAAACTTGCTTCATATCCCCAAATTTCTGCTTCCTCATGCTTCTGTGCTCCCTCATGGAGTGTGGATGGTTTTTTTTTTAATAGAAATAGAATACGGCAAAGCAAGGTACATCATGCATATGATTAAGCTATGTAGAACTCTGTTTTGCTGGTATGTTGCTATCACAAGAGACTCTCACTGTTGAGTGGGTGAGATAAGAAAGCCAGAGTGGCAACTAGCTGCAGGTGGTCTGTAGAAGCTAAGGACAGCATCCAGCTGAGAGCCCAAACCAGTCCCTGGTCCTAGAACTGAAAGAAATCAACTTTTGTGAACAACCGGAGAGCTTAGTGCAACTTCACCAGTCAAGCATCAAGATAAGAGTATAGCCTGCAGGTTGTAATTCTACGAAACTCTGAGCCAAGGGGTAAACTAAACCTGCCTGATCTCTTAATCTTTTACAAAGAGTGAACTAATAAAGCATGATGTTTTTAAAGAACTAATTTTATAGTAGTGTAACCTATAGAATGGTAACTAATACATTTGGTAATCTAGGGGGACATTTATTTTTAATCAGATATGACCTTAATACTCTCAAGTATTTATTGGTGTCCATTTTTTTCATATTTCTAAACATTAAGCAATAAAGACAAGCACCCCTTTATCTGATTGCAGTCTTGAACCTGTTAAGTGGAATGCATTTCTGCACTGTATGATACTTGAATGAAGTGATCTAACTCCTTTCCTTTTAGCTGAATGAAGTGATCTGACTCCTTCCTTGAGAGAGAGAGAGAGAGAGAGAGAGAGAGAGAGAGAGAGAGAGAGAGAATAGGTAGATTCAAACAGATATTCGTGACTGTTATCTTATGATACTTGAATGAAGTGATCTAACTCCTTTCCTTTTAGCTGAATGAAGTGATCTGACTCCTTCCTTGAGAGAGAGAGAGAGAGAGAGAGAGAGAGAGAGAGAGAGACAAACTAGTCTAGCTATGTAGACAAGAGTGGCCTCAAAGTTGTTATGTAGTCCATACTAGCCTCAAACTCATGGTCTTCCTACCTCAGCCTCCCAAGTGCTGGGATTATAGATGTGTACCACCATACCTGGCTTCAAATTGACATTTTAATAGAACCCATAACTAATACTGTTCTATGATATCTAGCAAAAGTTATTAACTTAGTGTATGTGAGGAATGAGCACAGAATTAAATAAAGTGGAGAAGGCTGATGTTAAGGAAGGTCAATGTGTACTTAAGTAAATTGATTCAACCATTTCTTTGCTTATTGAACAATAATTTTTGCAGGTCACACCACTTCACTATAAGTCTCCCAAGAGTTTTGTTTGTTCGTTTTACATATTTGGGAAAATGTAAATACTGCTATTCCACTCAATAAAGGAACAGATTGAGCTGGTGATGTTTATACTTAGTACCAATTTACTGTCTAATATGAACTCACAAAATACATCATATCATTTATTTTGAAATGTTGCTTTCCTTTCTTTAATAGTGTACTAGAGCAAGAGTCATTAATTCTGACCAACATCACTTTGGAGGCACTGATATTTTGTACATTTTGATTCCTTAGAGTGGCCAGATGTTACTGGATAGCTTTTTAATGAGGACTCTGCAAGAGAATTAGCTCTGTAGAGACTGATGTGAATGACTGTATTCTTAAGCTTCCAGGACACATACCTAGTATGATTTCAGACATATAGAAGATAAGGTAGTGTTACAGAATGGACCTCCTGGGCTGAATTCTCTTAGTAATCTTGCTGGGAGGCTTCAATATTGTGAGAGTATTCTCTTCTCTCAGACAGAATTGACTATTTCTAAAGGGACCAAGAATGTTAATATAATGCTATTAGTTTAATGAAAATCCCATATGCTACAGATTTTTAATGTGCAGATAGAATCAAGATATTTTGGTATGACTTCCAAATCAATGAGATCTAATGAGCTTCGAAATGGTCCATTCTATTCCATGTCCTTCTTATTACTACCCCAAAGGCCTCTCATCAGATCACAATGCAATGTTTCAATTACACGGGACATATGTATTGATTGAGACTTGTAGTAACACACTGAGTTTTCTACTCAGTAAATTGAAACATTTAATTTGTATCATCACATTGCTGAAAATGTCCTAGTGATTTTTTTAATCATATTAATATAGCAGTAATCCAGAGACTCGTAGGATGTGTTCTAATAAACTTTGATTAGCTTTTCTAGTTGTTAAAATAACACAACTTAATCTTGTTGAAGGGCATTCCTCCATCCACAGCCATTTTCCATAAGGTTGTGCTAGGTAGTATACTTTAAGACCCTGATTGCTCCTTGTATAAAGTCTCTGGTGGTGACAATTGGTAAAAGAGTTCCCATAAAGTAAATGCTAAAAATGACTTCGCTTCTTATTAGATTGAGTAAACTTACATCCAGGTCTCTAAAGTACACTGAAATTGTACCTTATCCTTGCTTGGTAGTATCCATCAATAGAACAGAAGGATCAGAGAACTATGTTGGAATAAAAAGCCCAGGAACTGGAGAGATGGCTGAGTTAAGAGCACTGGCTACTTTTGCAGAGGACCTGAGTTCAATTCCCAGCACCCACAAGGTGTCTAACAACTGTCCATAACTCCAGTTCCAGGAGATCTGACACCGTCATCTGACCTCCATGGGCATTGCATGACATGAGTGCACTTACATACACACAGGCAATATACTCATACATATAACATAAAATAAAATAAATAAATAAATAAGATTTTTTAAAATAATAAAAAGTCAAAGAAGAAGCCAGGTATGGTGGTGCATATGTTTAGACCTAGCACTTGGAAGGCAGAGGTAGGCAGATCTCTCTGGTCTATATAGAGAGTTCCAGGCCACCTGGGGCTACAGAGAGACTCTCTCAAAAAGACCAAAAAAAAAAAATGTTAAAGAAGGCCTCATAGGTTAAAAAATTAAAAAATTCTGGGTTTAAAAATTCCTGTTCCTTTTTGTTAAAACATTCAGTATATCCTTGTTCCTTAGCCTATAAATTTTCCTTTATGGTTAGTGGCTGTTGTAGAACGTGTCCTCTGAGCATAGCAGTCATTATGATCTTCATCAGAGCCGCTGTTACTACTTGTAATAGACCCTCAAGATTGGTCTGTTGATGCTCCCTCATAGAGAAAGTGTGTAGGAGGGTCATGAGATCCTCCTCACCTGAGATTCCAGCCACTCTTTCTTACACATCCCTCCTACCTGTATGTAATTCTTCCCAAGCTTCATATGGTCTTCTGGTCTTGGGGGTGATAGAGTGTATAGAGTGTGGAAGATTAACAGAAGCAGGGACGCCATTTATGCTGCTATGGGAAAGTCATTATTCATGGAGACCTTCTGATGGTGTAGCTGTTTGGGGGTCATCCAAGCTGCCATAAGTAACCCTTCACAGAAGCTCTGTAAGTAGGGTCAATGAACTCTGTTCACCAAGGTAGGCTTGGGTAGGATCATATTTTGGCCTGTGGTTGGTGCCGTATATGGAGTGAGTAGATGTTTCTTCATGTCTCCCAGGAAAAGTTCACACTAGAGTGGCTTTTGAATCATTTGCATGTTTTCTGACGGTCCATTTGGTCAATAGAGTTTGAATACTTTAAGATTCCTGGTGTCTTGGAATGTCTATCTCCCTGTTCCACCCCCCGCCATGGTTAATATTATAGGGATCAAAGGGCCATAATGGCCAGTTTATGTTCAGACAACATGGCACTGACATTGCTATCCACTGATATGGGCAAGATAGCTGACACAGGACATGGGGTGGGTGGTGCTGGTCTATGAGTCAGCACAAAATAGCTAACACCAGCTAATAGCTGTCTGGGAACCCAAAAGTAAACAGTGATGTAATCTTTTATGTAACTATTTTTGGCAAAATGCCACTTTTTATGGGTTCTGTATAAATATGTTCTTGAGACCAGTGGCAGGGCCTTCCCCAGAGTAATTAAAAAATGTATCATCTGCCTGTAAGTCCGTGTGTCTTCTTTAACCTCCCAACCCCTCTTAATCCTCCTTCCATCCATGCCTCCAGAACTCGGACCATCAAACATTAAAAAAGATATTATTTTAGAACTGCATGTTTACTTATAACCAACTGAAATCTTTTCCCCAAAGAACCATGGTACTCTCTAAACTCAGCAAATAAATCAGCTCTACTACTTTCTCCGTGGTGCTTTGATAAATATTCAGGGCTTTGTTGTATTGTACCAGATACCACCATGATGAGGAATACAGCCAAGTATGCCTGAAGTTCTCCCTTATTTATTAACTAGACTGTTACCTCATACCATATGCCATGTCAGGAGTTAAGGGAAGTGGAAGGAAGGAAATTGTGACGGAAACAATTACTGTGAAGTTACATAGATTTTTCAAGTGACTAAGATTGTGCGGCCAATCATTTTGTTTGCATTGAGACTGGATTTGGGTGGCTATCACACTTTTTATTATTTGAAAGTAATGGAGTTGGAGGTACTAGACAGAAAGTACAGAGGTCAAGTACAGCATTTCTTAGTAGCAGCAGTGCACTTGGCATCAGTAAGGGTATTCTTACCTACAGCTTCCTTCAGGATTGCAACACCATTCTGTAATGGTTTAGCACTTTTTGGAGATAGTAGTTCCTGACTACTGATTATAATATTTAAATTTAATACCAGAGATCTCAGGTAGCAAAAGGGCTTGACATTCTCTCTATGAATTTCTGTAGCACAATAAGTAGGTGGAGACTGACTTTCAAAATGAAAGTACCTTTTGGCGAATTTGATAGTCTTATCATCTGTGTAGGGGCATGCTAAGAGCTCTGTCAAGGGCACAACACAGAGGATGTGTTTTGGTCATGGGCTGAGAGATTAGCTTATATAAACTTTAAAACACCATGTTTTTAACAATATACTATCTAGTGATGAGCTTACATGATATAGAAATGGCAATATTCATATGTGACAATTTCTTTTTTTCCTATTTAGAGACATGTATTTCAAAGACAAAATTTTTGTTGCATTCAGTTCATAATTTATTTGCTTCCCATAACAGTATTTCTAGAAGAGTTACACTTTCGTTAAAGGTCCTTGAATTTTTCACAGTAAACAGTGTTATGATTGTAACTTACCAAAGGAATGAGGGAAGATAAAGCCTCATCTACAACTATTTCTAACTGCTAATCAATATGGCATCTATGAAATGAGTACATATTCTATCTGCATTAGATCAAATACTTTTATTTAAATTTAATATCACTAGGTTATAAGATGGTACAGTGAGTTTGTCCCTGTAGTATGATGATAAAGGTGTATAATTCTGGCTAAATGAAGGCAAATTATACCAGTGACCAAAATTAACAGCGATCTGCATTTGCTACATCAATGACCAGGGATTAGTAAAAGGCTGATGTAATGTCCTTTTCTATTTTAGACCAGTCAAACCAGTTTGTAGAAGGATAAGTGGTGTTTGGGGTTATTCTCAGTTTCTTCAACACCCTTATTATGTAATTTGGTGTACTTCTCCAGCTTGGCATCATTTCATATTTGCAATCGTGCTGACACAGAATTGTTCTAGAGTTTCTCTTTTGCACACTGATTGTTGGGCTCCTATTCCTACCTTTATAGAATTGCAATAACTCTCTTGAATCATACACTCATGGAAAGGAAATTCTGCTCCAGGAAAGCTAGTTTGTATCTCTGTGTCTACCAGGATCACATCTGAGCAACTTCAGCAACTTTTCTCTCCATCCGTCAACACTCTAAAGACTTTTTTTTTTTTCCCTTTGGTCTTTTTGAGACAGGGTCTCCCTGTAGCCCCAGCTGTCCTGGAACTCACTATGTAGACCATGCTGGCCTTGAACTCACAGAGACCACCTGCCTCTCCCTCCCCAGTGCTGGGATTAAAGGCGTGCGCCACCACACCTGGCCAAAGACTTTCTTTTTATATTCAAATTTTCTAGAATTAATATTATTCTGGATCCTATGTCTAAAAGTTCTTGAGATTCTTGAATATTGTCCTTCCTTCAAAACTGGTCCTAGCAAAGCCTATGGGTCTCTCCAAGTGGGTGTGATATTCCAAGGACCTGCATACAGGGAACCAAAGGACAGTTTGTCTTTCCCTTGGAGAGACTGGGTCAGATCCCTAGACTGTAGGCCAGGTTTCTCGAATTCAAAGAGATCAGAAGAAATCAAATAAAATGCTTTAGAAGTTGTCCTTTGTTTTTCCTGTGCAGGGAGAAGCCTATTCTTAAGATTTACTAAGTCGTTGTTTGAGAGTTCCTTCTCTTGGCTCAGCTCCCAGTGGTTTTAAAGTGGCTTCTTACTATCTGTGTGGAGACTTTGCCAAAGTTGTTGCATTGGCTGCAGTGTCTGCAAGTTTATCTGATTCTTGTGTCCTATTGATCTCTCAATCTAAGCAGCTCACTAGAATTCCTCTTGTGAGGAGGTCATACTAGCCCAAATCTAAGGTATTTTTGTTTTAGCCACAGGAAAATTATCATGTATAGATAGTATATAAACCCAAATCCAAAGTTTTTTTTATTAGCCAATTTTATCACATTTTCTCATGAAATGTGTGCTTTTCAGAGTAGAAATCCGACCTTTTGGAAGCAGACTTAAGACACTGATTTCTGAAGATAATCATCTGAGTCTTTGGGTCTGAACAGTAGCTATTGAATTGCTCCTCTTTAACCTCTCAGAACTTTTGCTTATCAAGTTTTCTGTCCCACTGTTTCTTACAAGTCAGTTTTATTTTGATCTTCATACTTACCCCACCCATAAAACAAAATAGTTCCAGTTCCACTTTTTTCTCCCTTATATATTCTATTTGCTACCCTTCCTTTTCTTGTGGCAAAATACAGCTAGCATAAACCTTACCGTCTTAATTTTTAAAGCTACAGTTTTGTGGTGTTAAGTTCACTCATCTAGTCATGCTATTTCTCACCCCTATTGTCTCAAGAGCTTGTTCTTCTTCCCTACCTGCAACTCCAGTCCTTCCGTCACTACTTCCTTGTTTTCCTTGGGCCCAGATTATATAAACACCATCTTATGATGTTGACTACCCTGGGGGCCTCACATAAATGGACTCATGCAATACTTGTCTTTTTGTAACTAGTCTAATTCACTATCTTTATGAAATGACTTTATAGCATGTTTCCAGTGTTCATCCAAGCTGAAGCATGTGTTAGAATTTCCTTCCTTTGGAAGGCTGAAGATAATGTGTGAATGTGCTGCATTTTCTTTATTCATCCCTGGTAGACACAGAGCTGTTTCTGCTTTTTGACTTTTGCATAAAGGGGCTATGAACATAGGTATACAAACACTGCTCAATGTCCTGTTTCCACTTCATTTATTCAAAATGAACTAAAGTTGTTTTTTTATTTTGTAATGTTTCTTTGAGACAGGGTCTCCTGTAGCCTCAGCTGACCTAGAACTCCCTATGTAGACCATGTTTTCCTGGATCCTCACAGAGATTCATCTGCTTCTGCCTCCTGAGTGCTAGAATTAAAGGCTTGTGCCACCACACCTGGATAACTAAAGTATTTTTTAGCAAATAAAGTGTATGAACTTATGACTGAGAGTAATTTTCAAATTTTAAGTGTAGTGCTTTGTTAATTTTGAAAAAATTACACCACTGTAACCATTTGCACACTCATGATATTTCTATGAATTTTGTCTGTTTGTGAATCAGTGCAGTAACTCTTTGGAATTTTTCCTTTCTAACCTCCCCTATCCTTTACTTATTGAGGGCAAACTGGGAAATGACTCACTTTACCTGTACCTCTAAGGAATTGTTGATCTGTGTATGATCATTGAAGATTAGCTTTACTTTCTGCAATTAAGAACAAATGCTCCTCAATTTATGATGAGATTATATCTGAATTAAATATATTGTAAATTGAACATGCAGTCAATCCACCTAATCTACTAAACAACACTGCTTAGCAACACAGTAAACTATAGGGTATCCATTTAAAAATTTAAAAAAAATCTTTATTATTTTAATTTTATGTGTATGTGTATGAGTATATCACCTGCGTGTAGGTAAGTGCACCTGTGTCATGCAATGCCCCCAGAGGTCAGAAGAAGGCATTGGATTCCCTGGAACTGGAGCTATGCATGGTTGTTAGCTGCCATGTGCATGTTGGGAATCGAACTTAGGTCCTCTGCAAGACAAGCAATTGCTCTTAACTACTGAGCCATTTCTCCAGCCCCATTTTTGACCCTCATGATTGAACAACTTCCTGGGAGCTGCTCACTGCTATTACCTAGAATCAAGAGCATCTACTGCATATGTCTAACTTAGGAAAAGATCTACATTCATAATTCAAAGTGTTATTTTTTCTCTTGATCTTAGTCATTCTGACTGGGGTAAGATGAAATCTTGAAGTAGTTTTATTTGCATTTCCCTAATTACTGAGAATGCTGAACACTCTTTAAGATGTTTCATTGACATTCTTATTTCTTTTAAGAATGCTGTTCAGATCCATAGCCAATATTTTAATTGGGTCGTTTGTTTTCTTGATTCTTTGTTTTTTGAATTCTTTGTATATTCTGGATATTAATCCTCTATCAGATGTATAGCTGGTAAAGATTTTCTCCCATTCTGTGAACTTCCTCTTCACTCAACTCATTGTTTCTTTGCTGTACAAAAATTTTTAGTTTAATCAGGTCCCATTTTTCAATTGTTCACCTCTGTTACTTAGCAAATAAAGTCCTGCATATCCTATTGCTTTCACATGCTCATGAAGTAACAAAACAAACTACAAATCGAACCATTCTAAGTTGAAGCATCCTAAATCTGGGATCATCTGTATATAGGAATCATTTGATACCAAGTCTTAATATTTTTGAGTTTTATTCGTAGTGTTGTATCAGATGCGACTTCTTTACTTCTGAGCAGAGTTCTATTGTAATGATAAAAGACAGCTTATTAACCTATCCAATAATTGATAGACATTTGTTTACTTCCAGCTTTGGGCTCTTATGATTAAAACATGTAAAACATATGTTTCCAACTGGGTAAATAGAACTAGAATTGTTGAAATGTATTTAAAACAAAGTAGTTAAAGAACATTGTAGAAGAGTTCTAGTTGCCCCACATCCTTGTTAATACTAGGTGTTCTGGTTAGCTTTCTATTGCTGTGATTAGATACTCTAACCAAAACCAACTTGCATAGGAAAAGGTTTAATTCACCTTACACTTTACAGTTAATCATGGAGGGGAGACAGGGAAAGAGCTCAGGACAGCAACATGGAGACAGGAACTTACTGGCAGGCTCCTGTAAAATCTAAAGCAACTTATGTACCATCTTATTTCAAGAGAGAAGAACCAGGGCACTCTTAAAACCACAGTCCATCAACATAGACATCTGAGATTCATTCACGATCTTCTGGGCTCCGAAGGGCTTGAGCAGCTCCCCTTCTCTGGCTTTGGTATCCACTGCACACACAACTTGTCTTGTAGGCACAGGCTGGCTCCATTCCACTGCTGCCCTTGGTGGTCATCCCATTGTCTTTGCATCTCTACTATATCCTTGGGTCTTCATTGCAACGGAGGGAGTACCCTCACCATTGCTTCTCCTGGCTTTTCACAGTGCCAACCCTCAGAGTTTCTCCAATGACTCTTTCAATTCTGCAGTTTTCATGCTGTCAAAACCAGCACTATGTGGGAAACTCTTACACAAGTCCAGATATAGCTTTGGCCCCCTCTGGACCACAGCTTCCTGTGTTCTGACCCTGGGAGAATAAATGCTTCATAGAAGATTTTATCTCAATGATTCTGTTCTTGAGTTAATCACAGCTGATTCTGTAGCCCCAGTTGACCAGAAACCAGAGATTCTCAATTCAAAATATCACACAAACAGCCCTGATAGTCTTTCCTTTTTTTGAAACTTCACAAGCCAGGCCTCCATTGCTTACATTTATCTTTAGCATAACTGTCCTAAGCTCCACTAAACTCTGAACACTCAATGGCTTTTCCAGCTCAAAGTTCCAAACACTTTCACAAGCCTCCCAAAAAACCACATAGTCAGGTCCATCATAGCAATATCCCATTCTCTAGTACTAATTTTTGTTCTAGTTTGCTTTCTATTGTGATAAAACACTGACTGAAACCAATTTGGGGAGAGAAGGGTTTATTTCATCTAAACTCCCAAGACATGGTCCATGTTTAAGGGATTAAAGGCAGGAATTTATGGCAGGAACCTGGAGACAGGAACCTAAGCAGAGGCCATGGAAGAATGTTGCTTGCTCCCCTGGCTGAATTTGTATTTAAAATGTGATTTATTAGTTTAATTAATTCCTACATTATCAACAATATTGAGCATATTTTCATCAGCTTATTTGCCATCTGCACATCTTCAAAAAAGTATCAATTTAGATTCTTTGTTCACATTTACTGAGTTCTTTGTCTTACTCAGTTGTAAGAATTTGTTGTATAACTATTTTTGGAATATGTATCTAGTAAATCTTTTCTCTCAGATTGTGGCATATTTTATTTGTTGATTTGTCTTTTGATGATCAAAATATTTTTAATGTATTTTTTTATTTATATGAGTATTTTTCCTGCATGTAGGCTAGCATACCATGTGTGTGCAATGCCCACGGAGGTCATAAGAAGGCATCAGATCACCTGGAAGTGGTTGTTGGTCACCAGACTGGAAACCAAACTGGAGTCCTCTGCAAGAGTAGCCAGTGCTCTTAACGCTGAGCAGTCTCTCCTGCCAAGTTTTGTTTTGCTGAAGTCCAATTTGTTGACTTCTTGTTCATACTGTTGTATAGTTAAGTTTGTCTAATCCAAATTCTTCCTGAAGTACCAGTGGTCAATTTTCAGATTTTGTTTGTGAAATTTTTAGAATTTTATAATATACATGACCATGGGGCTGGAGAGATGGCTCAGCAGTTAAGAACACTGACTGTTCTTGCAGAAGAACCGGGTTCAAATCTCAACACCCACATGGCAGCTAACAACTGTCCGTAACTCCAGTTCCAGAGGATCTGACAGCGTCTTCTGTCCTCCGTGGGCATCGCATGACACAGGTGCACTTACCTATATGCAGGCACCAGGGGAATCCGAAGCCCTCTTCTGACCTCTGCAGCATTGCACTACACAGGTGCACTCACATACGTGCAGGCAATACACTCATACACATTTAAAAAAAAAAAAAAGAATTGCAGCTCTTTGTAATTCAAGCAGTTTCTGAAGGGACTGAAGGAACTTGTGCAGTTGGAGCAACAAACCCTTCCTTGCACAACAGTGTAAAACAGAGGAATGCAGACTGTCCATGTTGCGGTCATCTGTCATGTTTTGCTTAGATCCACAATTTCATAAGCATTTTGAAAGCATTTCCAGGATTCCATCAGGCCTTTTCTGCAGGGAACTTTGAACAAGCAGGGTGATATTTTCTGATGTCGAAGATGGTTTCATA
This sequence comes from Nannospalax galili, assembly GCF_000622305.1. Lineage (NCBI taxonomy): Eukaryota > Metazoa > Chordata > Mammalia > Rodentia > Spalacidae > Nannospalax > Nannospalax galili. The sequence goes on from NW_008348081.1 coordinate 762,776, forward strand.
GTCCCAGGTGATGATAATACCCTTTGTAGAGAATCGTCTAGTCTGCTTTCCTGTTTCCTTTACTTGGCCACTCTTGGTGGCTTTGGGTGATGAGAATCAGATTGCAAACTGAGGACATTACTTAACTTCATGGCTGTCTGAGGATGGGGTTGTTTCAATTTTTCAATTACTTTTACAGTTTTCAGTATGTAGTAAGAAATAGGCACACCTGGCTCTAAACAGATTTTTCATGTTCCAATTATTTACTAGCAGTCTGTGTTTGTATCTTCCTACTGGTCAAGGTAAGTATCCCTGCCCAAGAGGATGAGTCCTTGTCTTTCTTGCTGGCTCCTGCACACACGGAAAATGAAGTACAAAGGCCACCTTAGTTTGTAGTTTAGTGGAACTTTCTATTTTAATATTATTTTTATTAAATTTTTGTGCATTTCATGTATTTTAATTATATTTAGACCCCCTCCTATATCTGTACCCTATAACTGGATTTCATGCATTCTGTCATATATGTTAAGGCCTGTTGAGTCAAGTTTGTGTACCCAGATGTCCCTCAGTATGAGTTCATCCACTGGAGCCTTGTCAGCCTCAGCATTGAGCATCACTCCGTTAAAGAAGACCAAGTCCCCATCACCCAGTAATGATCAGCTGTCAATAGTTTCTTTGTGAGGTTGGGGCTTTTTGCCCATTTCCCCAGTTCTATGCTGTGCTTTTGTTTGGTTTGAGTTTGCATAGGTCTTGTGCATGCTGTCACCATTGCTGTTAACTTCATATGAGCAAGTTCGCAGAAGCCTGGAAAACTGTTTCCTTGTGGTCATCCGCCACTCCTGGCTCTTACAGTCTTTTTACCTCCTCTTCCACAATGGTCCATGAGCCTGGGTGGGTGAGGTTTAATATAGGAATCCTATCCAGGGACACACACTCTGCAGTCTCTTATTTTCTACATCTTGGCCAGTTGTGATCTTCTGTTACATGAGAAAGTTTTGGTGATAAGAGTTGAGAGATGTGTTAGTATTCTCTCTACCCATTGTTTAGTGTAGTGGAGCTTTTGATATGGTCCCCATAAGAAGTATTCCTCTTTGGTGACCAGAAATATCAAAACTGTGAACAAAGAGTTTGGCAGCGAGATGCTCAAATTCCCCAAATGACGGTGAGGATCATTGTATGCAGGGCCATTTCTTTCTATGTTTCTCGGTTCTTTCCTACTGGGAGCATAGCACAGCATAGAAATGTTTGGATCATGGTACAGCTGCATTTTGGAAGATATAGTTTCATGATGAAAAGTGTCACTTCTGAATTGGAGCTTCACTAGTGGCTTCATGAGACTTCTGCCACATTTGTCAGGATCATAGCTTATGGATGGTGCAAACTGTATCATAACTGGTACATACTTTTGTTAGGACCTTCTCTGCTGTATGTGGGATCTTATAAATATGGAACAAAGTTTTGGCTGGTGATATTGGCTAAGACACTGTGGGTTGAAAAGGCAAATCAATACCAAAGTCTATTCCTATAGGAATAAAGCATATGCCTTCCTGTGTTGCATTAGCTACGTTTCCCATTGCTGTGTTAAAATTCTTGAAAGAAGCAACTGAAGGGAGGAAGGTCTTATTTTGGCTCAGGTTTTAAGAGGGTACAGATCATCACTGTGGGAAGGGCATGATGGAATTCATGGTAGCTGATGGCTGTGGCAACCAGAGCATGAGGCTGCTTGCTTTCACATTGCTGGATCAGGAAACAGGGACACTCAGGCCTGAAGCAGGGCTGAACTATAACCCTGAAGTCCCACCCCCTGTGACCCACATCCTCTAGGTACTCTCCACCCATTAGAGGCCCCACCCATTAGAGGTTCCTCCATCCTCCAAAACAGAATCACTAGCTGGGGACTACATGTTCAAATCCATGAACCTGTGTGAAATTTTATATTCAAACCATAACATGGGTCTGCATGTCCCACATGTCTAGATAGTGCCCTTGAGAGTCTACCATATCATGGACTCAATTTGAGTTTTTGTTGTGGGAATGTTGGACATTAGTAGTTATATATATTTTGAAAAGTAGAGGACCATGCTGCTGGGTTGGTGTCAAACCTTTATCTCTGTTACCATGACCACTTTTACCTATGTCTATTATTTTATCATGAAAATGGCCAAAGCCAAAGACTGACTGATATCAGCCTGCTGAGCCATTTTATCTACTTGGTTGCTTACTGTCTGTTCCATGATGGGGGCTCTTGGGTAGGTCTTAGCTGTTTTTCCCTTCAGTGTTGGGTGTTGAACCCAAGGTTTCACAAGTACTAGATAAATGCTTCTACCACTGAGCTGCATCCCCAGACCAGTGCTTTTTTTAGTAAAAAGATTTTCAGGCTTTACATCCACTCTCATTTGTGCATGTATACGCCTTCCTCTCAGGTTTCTTTGTCTCTGATCTTCTAATCATTTGTCTAAAACTTTGATCAACTTTCCACTCTGCTTACATCCTTACATATTCTAAACTCAGACCACCTTTTTATTTCAGAAAATGGTAACCAGATACAACAGTAAAACGATTTCAATTTGGAGATTTTCCATGAATTAGGCAGTAGTCATTTGCATCTATATAATGAGCCAATCTATGTATAAACAAAAGTAGAACATTTATATCTCCAATAAGATGATCCTCTGAGATGACCTTTCTGAACTATGGGAGTAAACTGAGGAAGAGTTGTTGACATAGTAGTGGTGACATGAGGTCTCTGCTCTCTGATCATGTTGATGTGACATGGTTCAGCTCAAATGGGAAATTCTTATGATCTGGCCTCATGGTATCTCGTAGTCTGGTTATCAAATTGTACCATGGTTGGTTAATATGACAAGAGTTGCGTATAAAAAGTCATCTGTTCTCCATTGCAAAATTTGTGCTCTTGTTCCAGTACTATGGGGCCTATGGTAGGATTTTTCACTGGGACTTCCTTAAATTCTTCATGACATCTTTTTCCATTCTGGTACCAGTAATGAATAAGGATGTGATGGTTCAAGTGGCAGAGGACAACTTGGACCTTACCATAGACAATTTTAGAATCTTTTGCTTGCTTTAGCAGCATCCTTTACTTGATTTTTTTTTCCAGTGCTGGGGATAGTTTACAGGTTCCCATACATATTAGATATATGTTCTATCACTGGGCAATATCCCTAGCCCCTCTATTCGATTTGTTACTTTCAGCATAGTTTTCAAGGAGTGTGAATAGGATCTGAGCCAAGTGACTTTATAAAGCATAAGCTGTAGCTAAGTAGACACTTAAAATGGATTCTGCGTCATGTTTACTCTGTGGTTCTTGGAAGATGCTCACTATTACCCTCAAAAGACTATAAATAGTTGTATCCATAATAAACATGATGGTGGGGTATGTGTGTGGTTTAACACAATTGGAATGGAACAAGAAATATAGAAGAGAGTAGTGGGGTAGCAGAATGTTCTTGAAATTAGCTGTTTCTTTATATTTATAGGGGCAACAAGTTAGTTTTTGCATTCCCACTTCTTTTTTTAATTTTTTAAAAATGTGTATGAATGTATTGCCTGCATGTATGTAAGTGTACTCGTATTGTGCAATGCCTGTGGAGATCAGAAGAGGGCATCAGATTTCCCCTGGAACTAGAGTTACAGACAGTTGTTAGTTGCCATGTAGGTGTTGGGAATCAAACCCAGGTCCTCTGCAAGAGCAGCCAGTGCTCTTAACCATTGACTCACCTCTCTAGTCCCATATTTCTACTTCTTAGGCAAAATAAGCTGACAACTCCTACCAGAACCAGTTTCATAAACAATATATTAATAAATATAAAGTAAAATATAGATGTGGTAAAACATGTAAATGACATTATGTTTTTTCTTTAGTAAAGAAGAAATATGTATTACTTATTCTAAAAGAAAAACAGAAATTTTAGACTTTGGAGAAGTCTTCACTGTCATTTAGTTCATTCACTTCATTTTGCAAACAAGGAAAATCTTTTATCACATTGATTCTTTTCAATAAAGTCATGAAACATTTTCCTGTTTCTAAGTTAGTAAATTTACCCATTTGCTTTTCTAATGCTCTTTTATGATTTTGGCTAGCAGTGATGAAATTAGCATGTTTTGATCTTTGTGCAAGTTGTTCAGAAAGAACTTAAAAGAAGCATTTAGGAAAATCCAAGTGCTGAAACATTTAAGATATGCTTTGTGGTCTCAGTTCTCTGTGATTGCCAGCCAGGAAGTTTTCTGATTAAGATAGCTTGCCAGTTCCCTGCCAGATTTATTATTTATCATGCTGATGGGGATTTCCTATTTGAGATGTTAAAGACAAAATGTTGCTAATACTATTTCCTTTCAAATAACTGACATAGATCAATCAATGAATTCTATAAACTAAAATCAAGGAGAGATAGAGGTTCACAAAGACATACAAGTAGTTTATTGAAATATAGCAGATTCATCTGGATTGGAAAACATTATTTTAAAAAATATTTTATTTATTATTTTTAGTTTATGTGTATGCGTGTGTTGCCTGCATGTAGGTAAATGCACCCATGCCGTGCAATGTCCATGGAAGTCAGAAGAGGCTGTTGGATCCCCTGTGACTGGAGTTATAGATAGTTGTTAGCTGCCATGTGGGTACTGGGATTTGTTCAACCAGTGTTTTTAAGCGTTGAGCCATGAAACTTGAATGCAACTGAATCTGTCTCCTTTTCTGAGATCTATTTTCTTAAAACAATGAAACAACTTTTAGAAAAGACTGCATTAGTTAGATTAAAATGGCAGAATATTGTAGTTAGATTATTAAAGTTTAGAATTACATGAATAATAGCTCCAAAGGGAGATAGATTCTAGGCATTTAAAGAATATATACATGTAAATTAAGTTCACAAGGATTCTAGATTGCAGCCTAGTTTTGGCCATATAGCAAAAATATGAAATAAACATTAACAATTACACTTAAAATTTTGTTTTGTGACACTGAGGCTTGAACCTAGGACCTTCTTCTAGGCAGGTACTCTACTACTAATATAAGTCCTAAACCTCTTTTATAAAATTTTTTTTGAGACAAGGTTAAACCTCTTCTATAAAATTTTTTCATTGGGACTGGATCCCACTAATTTTCCTGGTCTTGTCTTGAATGTTGCATTCCAGGAAAACCTTGAATTTTCAGTCTTCCCATCTCAGCCTTCTAAGAAGCTAGAACTACAGGCCTGTGCCGCTGGACAGGAAGCATTTTAAAAAATTAAGTAAAACTTACAATTAGAGATTATGACAAGTGCTATAGAGGAAAATACAATGTGCTTTCAGAGAGATCGCAAAACAGTTCTTTTACTCAAGACAGTCGGAATAGGCCTTTCTGATGTGTGAAAATGCGTTAGAAAGAGAATCTGTGAAGTTTGTGTATGTGTGTGTGAGAGAGAGGCAGAATACATATGTATAGACAGTAAACCAGGGGCCAGAATGTAAAAAGGCCTTGTAGTTTGAGAAAGGGTCTGATAAATCTGAGAAACTAGAATGAGGGCCAGGATGGCTAGAGTCGTTATTGAGGGCAAATATTCCACGGGATGGCATGGAAGAGAGTGACATGAATGGACCATACTATGCCACCGCTAGGGCCACTCAGTTATTAGAATATTTTATTTCAAAGCATTGGAAGATTATAGAGTTCGGATTTGGAAATGCTAATTTTATGATGACAGGTAGGTGACCACCCGAACAGTCCAAGCAAGGAATTGAATGTACAGATGTGTCAGTGGGAGGTCAAAGAAGATGAGAATTAAGATGTTTATTAAAATTAACAGTTTGGAAATAAATGATGATTTCAAGCAAGAGGAACAGATGTCAGCTTAGAGCATGTTGAACAATGAAAGAGAAATGACAAATGGAGAAACAATATGGAGACAATTATGGTGGACACCAGTGATTAGCTACCTAATGGCATCTCCCCAATGCTATTGAATTATTGCTCTTTCAATAATAGACATTATTGAAATAATGGCCAGGTCCCTAAGGAAGACCTCCTTCTAAATTTTGGGAGTGAGTAGATATTGTCTGTCAATCATAGTAGTTTCATACATGTTGCCATGTGATTTGTTTAACCATGAGAATGTCAAACACTGATATCAGAGTTAATAAAACTTCAGAATGTGAGAGATAAATAATGCCTAGCTAGTTTTAAAAACCAGAGGGAACCATATTAGTCCAACAAATTATACTGACAAATTATACATACCAGATCAAGAAATATATGTCTAGGCAATGTTTATCTGAAAACAATTGCCAAAATTTATCTACATGGCATGCAGTAATTGAAAGTACCAGACTTCTTGGATGTTTAACAGACATACTTTGAGGCCTACACTAATTTGGTCAAATGAACATAAAGGACAGTTTTTGCTCCTTGCCCTCTTAGGTCGACTAGTTCCAGAGGACTATGAGCATCTCTCAAAATGTCCTGTAATTGTGGTGGGTCACCTGTCCTCTTGATCAAGGAGGCCATGGAGACCCCATGAGGTAGACTTGAACCAGTGTCCAGTCTACAAAGAGGAGGGTCAACACAGAGGAAACATTTTCTCCATGCTTCCAAGCGAAGCCACCAGGGTCGAGCAGAACCTTTGATTTATCTTCGCATAGGAGAAACTGGTAGAAGAAAGGAGCCAGGGGCTCCTCCCAAGCCCATGTGACCCCTGAGGAACAGATCCTCAAATGGCTTTAAGAGTACAAATAAATTGGTTTATCTGGGCCAACTGTACGGCCTTAAACATACAAAAGGAAAGTATAACCAAAGATTAAAGGGACCAATATAATTTTTGGGGGGTCTTTTTGAGACACGGTCTCTCTGTAGGCCCAGCTGTCCTGGAGCTCACTGTGTAGACCAGGCTAGCCTTGAACTCACAGAGATCCGCCTGCCTCTGCCTCCCAAGTGCTGGGATTAAAGGTGTGTGCCACCATGCCTGGCTAGATTTTTCAAGAGTCCATATGTATAGCTAAAGGCTACATAAGAAGGAACAATGCCAGATAGGAGATACTTTCTTTTGAGTTGTTGGCCAGGGTGGCCCAAGGGACTCCCAGATAGTAACCCAGCATAGAAATGGGAAAATGAACAACAGACTCCAATCTTATCTAAAGGAATATTGACAACTGATTGCTGCTAGGTGAGGAACAGCTGACCTTCCTAAAACAAAGACCTCTAGATAGGCTGACTAGATTCACCAGATGGACAAGTAGTGGGGAATGGCTGGGTCTGCCAACAACACAGTGGACAGTAGCAGGGATGACAGGGTATAAGGGCTGTAGTGGGGGGAGGAAGACTATGGAAGGGCGCCATCTGGGAAGTGGGTGTATAGATGAATAAGATGATTTGGGATGTTCTGTGTGATCATCACACACACACACACACACACACAAATAAACAAATTAAAAAATAGCTTATATTTGAGGAGGAAGCGTAAATGTTTACATCAGTTAATTAGTAGTGGTGATAAATATTACCATTGAAATCTACCCGGTGACTTTACAGACATACACAGGTGCCAAGGATCCAAGTGCAACCGATTATGACTAGTAATAAACAGATACCTATAGATTAGACATTCATGTGCCAACATCTCAGTGTTATTAGCAAAAACAATGAATCTTTCTGTAAGAAACAATATATTTTAAAATGAAATGGAGATATTTTTTAAAGGTTAAAAACTCATTCAATTTTATGTCTTACAGGGTTTAAACTAAGTTCAATATTGTATAACTGTATTAATTCAACAATGAACCTAAAAATTTTATAGCCACTTTTGA
>NW_008348081.1:770638-777669 GCF_000622305.1 Nannospalax galili
TAACAACAAAAAACTTCAAATTGAAAAGATTATTTCAAAACTAGTATTGATTATATGCAATCTATTCTGAAAACACCTTTACTAACACTAATTATTAGTAATTATTGCTTGTTATATATCAAATATTATAGAATGAACTCTTTATAAGTTTCAGTTAAATGCACAACAATCATATAAGACACAATTACTTGCATTTTTCAGTTAACCAAGACTGAATTAGATAAAATGCTCATAGTCATAAACAGGTAAATGGAAGAAGCAGTCGCTGACCCACTCAGGTCTTCAGAACTGCTCTTTCTTTGCAAAGTAGAGCTCGTTGTATATCACATCTGTTCAAGAGGTATTTTACTCCTCGTCTCGCCTGAACTTGTCTATTTTCTTCTTTGCTCAGACTTGCCCTTTTGATTCCACTGGCTCTCACCCAAGTTTGCACATGAAGATTAACTGTGCTGATTTTACCAGGCTAACCTTATTGGAATGATAAGCTTTCTCTGAAGATACAGGGGGGAGGAATTGGGCTATTTAAGGACTGACCTTAATAAGAAGCATTCTTTATCAATTTTATTTTGGTATATTTTTACATTAATTTTTTTTCATGTTTACAGAATCAAATAAATATTATACAGAATTACACAGCATCAACAGAACTTGATTTTTGTAGAATGGTTGAATTTCCCTTTGGAAAATATGCAGACACAGCGTTCTGAAAATGAGGAGTAACTAAGGCAAAGTGTATTCTCCACAGAATGAAAAGACCACATTCTTATTTAAGGCTCTGGTGCTTTAAGACACAGAGTTCATAATTTTTAGAAACTATTTCATCATGTGCAAAATGGATATATACATGTCTTGTTTCAAATCTGAAACTCAGAAGAGCCTAAAACCAGTTTTCCTGGTCATTGTAAAATATTCATCCAATAGACAGTAATTTAGGTGCTGGCTCACCTATAGTTTAGAGTAGATGATAGAATAAATGGATAAATATAAAAATGTCATATAAGTATACAATAGGTTGTAATGAAAATGTGCTGAAATCCTATAGGAAAACAGGATGTTAAATGTGGTGGAAAAATCAAGCTGAAATAATAAGTTGGGTAGAGAACACTGAGAACTTGGGCTGTTTTTCACAGTAGTATGTTTATTGAAAAAATTATAGGAAATATTTCATGTAAACATAAAGATGGTAGCTTTTGGATGAATTTAAAAGGTGGATATAGGACTTATAGAAATCAGTTATCTTCCTATTTCTAAAATCCAGATAAAAGTTGATGAGCCTCAAATAGGGCTGTCTACAAAGAAAGGAAGAGATAGCGTTTCTGTCAGCTACTGTTGATTGATAAATCACTTCAAAATGAATGACTGCAGCAAATAATGATGATTTCTCACCAATCTATAGGTTGACTGAATGGTTCCATTGGTTCCATGGTTCCATGGTTCCATGGTTCTTTCCTGAGATAGATGGACTTCATTATGTCATGGTAGTTTCGTGGCACAAAGAAGCTCAAGGTACATGTGTTTAAAAAGCCTCTATTTGATTCACATCTGCTGCTCCCATTGGTCAAATAGTCTTATGTTTAAATGAAGTGAAAGGAAGAGGAAAGTTGAACTGTATTTTGGGATGAGAAGAGTGGCAAATAAGATCTGTGGCATGTTTTAGTCTAATGCAAATGGTTTGAGAAATTTGAGAAGAAAAAAATGATGTTTGAAGGAAAATGAGATGTGGTAAGAATAGAGAAGATTAAGGATGGGTTAATTGAGAAGTAGATAGAGGTTATATGAAGAGAAGCAACAAATATGTGGGGAGACAGTGCTGTGGGACCAAGGCCAGCCTGGGGTGGTCTACACAGTGAGTTCCAGGCCAGGTGTGGGCTTCATAGTGGTACTCTGTCTTAAAAAACCAAAAGAAAAAAATTTAATCCTTTTTCTTCACTATTAATTTAATTATCAAATAACTAAATGCATATTGGTGTTTACCATATATGATAGCACAGAAATAGTTACATATGTGAGCTCTTACTACACAGCAGGCATCATGTGAACTCTAAGCACTTTTGTGGTACATAATAGTATGATACATGACGTTTTCCATTTTCAGTGAAAAAACTGACACAGATTTTAAGCAATAGTATAAATGCTAGTCTTGGGGCCTATGTTATTAAGCACTACCTTTCTGTGGTTTATTTTCACTTCCTGTAGTACTAATGCTAAGCTGACTTTGAATTTTAAATATGTGAAAATCTTTGAATATGATTTTTTACTTTCATTAAGTTAAAATTACTTAAAATATTTCTAGAATGTGAGCCTACCGTTTTCCATAGTCATAGAAGTGACTTATGAACGTGATTTAAATTATCTTGAGTTTTGAAGATTTCTCTCCCTTGAAGTTGAGAATGCATGAACAATACAGTCTCTGTACCAAAAGAATCAGGCACTAGATTGGATGTTGTATAATATGTGTTCACCTATGTAGTCAGGAATACACAAAAGAAAGAGTATGTACTTGGGAGTGACAAAATATAAATGTAATTTCTGATTCTGTATCTTTTTAGCTGCGTTACCATGGACCATCTTAATTCTGTCATTGTAGAAATTTGTCCAGTAGTAATCTTTCTGTTTCAGAAGGTCAATATCAAGATAAAATGTGATATCACATGATAATGAACCTATTTTGCATATGTAAATTGGTTGTCATCTATAACTTTCCAGATAGTTACTTTAGAATAATCTTTGGCTGTGATAACATCTGTGCCAGCTCTCCAACCTTAGAATAATTTTTTAAAATAAGAATATGCTGTAATGAATTCTTGCTAAATAGTAGAAACTAGAGTTAACAATACACAATTACAAATCTGAAAATAATAATTTCTGTCTTGTTTGAACAACACCCATTACCAATGGGGGTGATCAATTATTTTAAAATATTTCAAAAATGCTACTTTTTGTTTTAGTTCATTCATTTAAAAATAGGAATAATTTTATTTTGTTCATTTACTATTAAGAATAAGTTAGATAAGGCACTTAACTGTATTTTATAATCTGGAGAAGGCTATATATATGCTATTAAAAATCCTCTATGATTTGGAGAATGTGTATTTTGTTGAACAATTGAGCAAAATAATATTATAACCCACTTTTGCATCACTTTTAAAAAGTTACTTTTTTTTTTTTGGTCTTTTTGAGACAGGGTCTCCCTGTAGCCCCAGCTGTCCTGGAACTCACTATGTAGACCAGGGTGGCCTTGAACTCACAGAGATCTGCCTGCCTCTGCCTCCCGAGTGCTGGGATTAAAGGCGTGTGCCACAAAGAACAATATTTGATTCACCTAAAATGGAGCTGAGTAGATGAGAGGTTCCAGTTCTCTCCTGTCTCCAGGCAGGCACTGCCTTTCCCACTATTGGCAGCTACAATGGTGCATTTATTATATTCATGAACCTATGTGGACACATCTTTATCATCCCTAGTTCATACCTCGCATGAAGGTACGCTCTTGGTGTTATATACTACATGGGTTTTAACATGCATATAATTACTTGTATCCTTTGCTAATTAAAATATTGTATAGGGTATTTTCACCACACTGAAAAAAACCTCTATTCTTATTATCTGTTCCTCACAATCCTCCAACATTTGGCAACCTTTTGTCTTTTCCAAAAAGTATTATTGTTGGAATCATGTACTATGGAAGGAAACTTTCATATTGGCTTCTTTCATTTAGTAAAGTACATTTAAGTTTCTTATAGGTATTTTCATGGTTTAATACCTCATTTAAAAAATTACTTATTTGGTTGTGTGTATGTGTGTGTCAGTCTGTGTCTATGTGTGTATTGCATGCATGTGAGGATGTGGGTGTCAGTATCCACTTGTGGGAAGAGTCAGAGAAAAATAGGGATCTTTCTTTATCGCTCTCTGTCTTATTGACTAGAGACAGGTTCTCATACTGAACTTGAAGCTTACTATTTCTGCTAAGCTTACAGACCAGTAAGTTCCCAGATCTACCAATGCTTGGGGTTCCCAGCATGTGAAGCGTGTCTGACTTTAACAGCTCATTTCTTTTTGATTCTGGATATTCACTTGTCTTACCCGTTCACCTACTGAAGGAGTTTTGTCAGCTATGAAAAAATCTACTATAGGCATCTATATTCAGGTATGAGTATAGATGTGTTTGCAACTTATTTTGGTAAATAAGGAGCCCGATTACTAGGTGGTATGGTAAGAGTACATTTAGTTTTGTAAGAAAGTTTTGTATCTTCCATTGTAGCTCTACTATTTTTCATCTCCACCAGCAACGAATGAGAATTCCTCTTGCTCCACAGCCTGCTCAGAAGCTGGTGCTAGTGGTTTGGATTTTTCTCATTTTAATGAATGTGTAGTGATATATTTTTGCTATCTTAATTTGCAATTCTTTAATGATGTGTGATCTTGAAACATTTCATATGCTTGCTTGACAATCTGTGTATCTTTAGTGAGGCATCTCTTCAGAACATTATGATTGGAATGTGAAATGTCCCCTGCAGATTTACATGCTGTACACGAAGGATGGAAACTTTGGGGGATGGGCCTAGCGGGAAGAAGGAGGTCACTGAGTGGCAGCTTTGAAGCTTACTTCATTTTCTTGCTTTCTGTCCACCTTGAACTGAAGAACCTCCTTTGCTTCCATAAAGTTCTGCCCAAGAGCACGGGGCCGAGAAGCCGTTTGTTGAACTCTGCGAACGTACAAGCCAAAACAATTCTTTCTTTTGTTGTTCTTCAGGCATTTTGGTTACAGTTATGCAAATCAGAATGTTGTGCTTTGAACATAAATGTCCTTCATAGTTGTTCTTGTGTTGAAAGTTTGGTTCCCGGATGGTAGTACTAAGTTGGTAGGTGGTGGAAACTTCAGGAAGTGGAGTATAGTTGAATAAAGTAGGTCACTAAGGGTATGCATTTGAGGTTATGCCTGGTACCAGTTCCTTCCTTGTTCTTTGTTTCTTGTTCTCCATGAGGTGAACAGCCTCCATTTGGCCTCACCATGGCCAAAAACCAATGGAACCATGGATTATGGACTGAAAATTTTAAACCATGAAGCAAAAGAAACCCTTCTCCATTTTAACTTGCTTGTGTCTGGTATTTTGCTACAGTGACATGAAAAGTAGTTGACACATAAATTCATTGCCCATTTTCAAATTTGTCAAATGCTCTTTCTTGATTTTTTAAGAGTTCTTTCTATATTTCAGATAATAATCCTTTATTAGACATATCTTTTGTAAGTATTTACCCCAGTTTGTGTCTTGTCTTCTTTTTGTTTGGACATTATCTTTCACAAAATGAAAGCTTAAAAAATTGTAATGACCTATCTTAACAGCTATTTCTTTCCTTTGTAATGCCTTTGGAATTGTTTCTTAAAAGGCATTGCCATACTGAAAGTCACCTAGCTTTTCTCCTATGCTATTTTCATATTTGCAGTTTTATATTTTACTTATATATCTATGGTCTATTTATAGCTCTGTTTTGTAACACATGTAAACTCTGTTTCTAAATGCATGTGTGTCCTGCTGTTCCAAGATCGTTTGTTGGAAAGATTGTCTGATCCACTGTGATGCCTTTGCTCCTTTGTCAAGATCAGTGTGTGTCTATTTACAGGCTCTCCATTCTCTTTCATTCTTTCATACCAATTCCACATTGTCTTGATATTGTAGCTTTATTGTAAGTCTTTCTAAACGTATATTTTAATTGGAATTTTGTGCATTTCATACAATACATTTTAATCATATTTATACCCCCTCCCATATCCGCACCCCCATCATCCCCCCATCTGGATTTCCTGCATTCTGAGTCTTAAAGTTGTTTAGTATTGGTCTTCCAACTTTGTACTTGTCCTTTCCTAGTGACTTATTTGTGCTGGGTGCTTTATTTTTTTGTCTGCCCATAAAAATGTTGGAGTCAGTTTCTTGATATCCACAAAATGATTCATTACAATTATGTTCTGCCTATAGATAGAGTTAGGAGGAACTAACATCTCCCAGACAGTAACCCAGAATAGAACTGGGAAAATGAACAGCAGACCCCAATCTTATCTAAAGGAATATTGACAACTGACTGCTGCTAGATGAGGAAGAGCTGATCTTCCTAAAACAAGGATCTCTAGATAGGCTGAATAGATTCAGTGGATGGACAAGCACTGGGGCAATGGCTGGGGTCACCAACAACACATTGAACAGTAACAGGGATGACAAAGTATATGGGCTTCAGTGGGGGGGTATGGGAGGGTGCCATTTGGGAAGTAGGTATATAGATGAATAAGACTGGATGTTCTGTATGATATGCGCAAAAAAAATCAACAAATTAAAAGAATGAGTTATATTTGAGGAAGAAGCATAAAAATTTACTTCATGGTAATTAGTAGAGGTGATAAACATTACGACTGAAATCTGCCTGATGACTTTATATTCAAACTCAGGTGTCAAGGATCCGAGTGTAACCGACTATGACTAGTAATAATAAGATACATAGAGATTAGAGATGCATGTGCAAATATCTAAGTGTTAGTAGCATTAAAAATGAGTCTTTCTGTAGGAAACAGTATATTTTAAAATGAAATGGAGATCTTTGTTAAAGGTTAAAATCTCATTCAATTAGGGCTTATACTGAGTTCAATTTTGTATAACTGTGTTAATTCAACTATGAACCTAAAACTTTACAGCCACTTTTGAAAGAGATGTGTCTTTGCTCTGGAAATTGTTACTGGATATGTTAAGGCTGTAATGAAATTTTTCTTCTAATCATGTGGTTATTAAATAAGTAATTTTTAAAAATTAAAAAAATACAAAAAATAGTGGGTTTATATATTTTCGTTTTCAGTTCTATCAAATTTTCCTCATATATGCTGATGTTCTGTTTTGTGCTTATTGAATCCTGAGTATTCGTCTGTCTTCTGGGAATATTGGCCTCTAACATTTTGTAAACTCCTCTATGTTTATGGTTATTTTCTTGAGTTAGCTTTACAAGCATGTGATTGAGAATTGAGATTATTTTATAAAGAAAAATATTTACAG
>NW_008348081.1:777879-783545 GCF_000622305.1 Nannospalax galili
TAATGGAGCAGTTTCAGGAGTCTTATTAGCTCTTCTTTAAAGGGTTGGTAGAATTTGACAGTGAATCAATCCTGACCTGGGCTTTTCTTTGTTGGGAGTTTTTTTTTTTTTAATTACTGCTTCAATCTTACTGCTTTTCATGGTTTTTAAAAACTGTTTCTATACTCCAATTTTGGTATATCATACATGTCTAGAAATTTATTCATTTCATGTATAGTTTCCAGTATTTTGTACAAGATTTCAAAGTATTACCTGATGATTCTCTGGATTTCACTTAATGCCGTAGCATCTTCCTTTTTATCTCTTAGTAATTAGGACTTCTATCTCCTTTTTCAATTTTGCTAGAGTACGTCAATCACTTATTTTTTCAATAAACAAACTCTTTGATTGCGTGTATGTAGGCCCTTTGATATCCAATTTATGAATTTCTGCTGTGATCTGTATTATTTATCATCTGTACTTTTGGGTTTCATTTGTTCTTGTTTGACTAAGATCTTGAGGTGCACCCTTAGGTTATTTATTTTAGATCATTTTTTTTTTCTTTTTGAGACAGAATCTCCTTGGGCCCTAGCTTTTCTGGAACTCACTATGTAGACCAGGTCAAACTAAATTTCACAGAGATTTGTCTGCTTTGGCCTCCTGAGTGCTGGGATTACAGGCATGTGCCACTACACCTGGCCTCTCTCATTTTAAAAAAATGTAAGCACCCATAGCTATAAACTTTTGTCTTAGAATTGTCTTATAAGTATGTTAAAGGTTATAGTAAGTTGGGCTTTAGTTTTATTATGATTATTTTTATATTATGTGTATGAGTGTATTGCCTGCATGTGTGTTAGCATACCAGTGACGTGCAATGCCCTTGGAGATCAGAACAGGGCATTGGATTCCCCTGGAACTGGAGTTATAGATGGTTGGTAGTCACCCTGTGGATTCTGGGAATCAAATTCTGGCCCTGTGCAAGAGCAGTCAGTGCTCTTAACCGCTGAGCCATCTCTCTAGCCTTGCGCTTTAGTTTTAGTTGACTCCAGGAATTTTAAATTTTCTTTTCTTATTTCTTCAGTAATCTGATGTCATTCAAAAATATATTTTTAAGTCTCAAAGTATTTGTGATTTCTGTAGTTTCTCTCATTGTAAAAGCCCACTTTGATTCCATTATAATCTGATAAGATCTAAGAAATTATTTTAATTATTTTGTAATGGTGAAAAGCTTGCTTTGTGGCCTAAATTGTAGTTTGTTTTAGAGGACATTTTTGGGTTTCTGGAAGAATGTGCAGTTTGTACCTGTTGGATGCAGTAATCTTTACATATTTCTTAAGTCCATTTCATTGATGTTTAGTTTAACTTTGAAGATTTTTTATTTTAGTTTGGATAATGTACCTGAAGATGAGAGTATGACATTGAAATTACCCACTAGTATTTGTAGGGCCCATTTGACCTTTTATGTTCATTAGTGTTTTATGAAATTACAAGCCCTAATATTCAGCACATGTGTATTTGCGATTGCTATGTCTTTATGGTTCCCTTTCTTAGTATATATTGGCATTGCTTATCTCTTTTTTTTTCATATTAAGATGCCTGAACATTTAATGATCTTTCAAGATACTGTGACAATCTAACGTTTGTTTTTTTTTAATTTTCAAATTTTATTTTCAAGCTTTTTTAGAAGCATTTCATTACAGCTTTAACATATTCAGTAACACATTCCAGAGGAAGGATACATCTCTTTCAAAGGTGGCTGTAAATTTTTAGGTTTACAGTTGAATTAATACAGTCATACAATAATGAACTCAGTATAAACACTGTAAGACATAAAATTGAATGAATTTTTACTCTTTAAAGATCTCCATTTCATTTTAAGATGTGCTGTTTCCTACACTTTTGATGCTACTAACACATATTTGCACATGTGTCTTTAATCTCTATGTATCTGATTATTACTAGTCACTGTCGGTTACACTCGGATACTTAGTACTTGAGTATGGAAATAAAGTCATCAGGTAGATTTCACTGGTAATGTTGATCATTTCTACTATTTAACATGAAGTAGATTTAAAAAAATTTTTAATAACTACATGATTAGAAGAAGCATTTTATTACAGCTTTAACATATTCAGTAACACACTCCAGAGCAAGAGTACATCTCTTTCACAAGTGGCTGTAAGTTTCTAGGTTCACAGTTGAAATAATACAGTTATACAATATTGAACACAGTATAAGCCCTGTAAGACATAAGGTTGAATGAGTTTTTAACCTTTAAAAAAGATCTTCATTTCATTTTAGAATTTATTGTTCCTTGACGAAAGACTCGTTGTTTTAGCTACTAACACTGAGATGTTGGTGCATGAATCTCTAATCTGTATGTATCTGATTATTACTAGTCATAATCGGTTGCACTTGGATCCTTGGCTCCTGTGTATGTCTATAAAGTCATTGGGTAGATTTCAATGGTAATGTTTATCGCCTCTACTAATTAACATGACATAAATTTCCATGCTTCCTCCTCAAATATAATACATTTAAAAAATTGTTATTTATTTGTGTGTGTCTTTGTGTGTGGGGGCGTGTATGCCCAAACCGTCTTATTCAACTATATACCCACATCCCAGATGGCACCCTCCCATTGCCCCCCTCCACCCACTAGAGCCCTTATACTCTGATATCCCTGCTACTGTCTGCTGTGCTGTCGGCTCCCCCAGCCATTCCCCACTACTTGCCCTTCTTGTGAATCTAGCCAGCCTATATAGAGGTCTTTGTTTTAGGAAGGTCAGCTGTTCCTCATCTAGCAGCAATCAGTTGTCAATATTCCTTTAGATAAGATTGGAGTCTGCTGTTCATTTTCCCATTTCTATGCTGGGTTATTATCTGGGAGTCCCTTTGGCCACCCTGGCCAACAACTCAAAAGAAGCTATCTCTTATCTCTGCATTGTTGCTTGTTATGTAGACTTTAGTTATACATATGGACCCTTAAAAATTATATTGGCCCCTTTAATCTTTGGTTATATTTTCCATTTGGGTGCTTAAGGCCATACAGTTGGCCCAGATAAACCAATTCTTTTTACTCTTAAGGCCATTTGAGGATCTGTTCCTCAGGGGTCACATGGGCTTCGGAGGAGCCCCTGGCTCCTTTCTTTTACCAGTTCCGCCTATGTGAAGATAAGTCAAAGGTGCTGCTCGACCATGTTTGGCTTTGCTTGGAAGCATGGAGGAAATGATTGCTCTGTGTTGACCCTCCTCTTTATAGACTGGACATGGTTCAAGTCCATCTGGTGGGGTCTTCTCAGCCTCCTTGATCAAGAGGACAGGTGACCCACCACAGTTACAGGATATTTTGAGAGATGCTCATAGTCCCCTGGAACTAGTCATCCTAAGAGGGCAAGGAGCAAAAACTGTCCTTTATGTCCCTCTGACCAAATTATTATAGGCCTCAAAGTATGTCTGTTAAACATCCAAGAAGGTTAGTTCCACCAGTCTGGTACTTTTAATTATAGTGTGTCATGTAGATAAATCTTGGGCAAATTGTTCTCAGATTAACCTTACCTAGACATGTATTTCTTGATCTGGTATATATAATTTGTTAGTAGGTTGTTGGACTAATATGGTTCCCTCTGGTTTTTAAAAACAGCTGGGCATTATTTATCTCTTGCATTGTCTCACCCCTCCATCATTGTTTTCCCATTTAAGGTGCCCCCATTTCCCCCCTTTCTCCCTTAATAATACCCTTCTCCTATGGTCCTACCTCTCTTGAGCTCTTTCTTTCCCTGTATCCCCTAGGTTCCTGTGTACCCTTGTCTCCCCCCTCCCTTAAACTAACCCAATTTTTATCCATATCTCCCTTATTAAGGCCTGTTTCCTACTGTTCTTTTCTTTCAGGTTCTTTCTTTTCCTTTACCTCCCTGTTTCCTTTCCATTGTCCTGGTTCCTGTAGTTATGTCTGGGTAAATACTTCTCAGGGTTTGGTTCTAGGATCCACATATAGTGGAGAACATTTGTAGATTTTTTTTTCTGAGTCTGTGTTACTTCACTTAGTAGAAGAGTTGCTAGTTCCACCCATTTACCTGCAAATTTCATGATTTCATCTTTCTTTACTGCTGAATAAAACTCCATCATATAAATGAGCACATTTTCATTACCCACTCGTCAATTGAGTGACACTAAGGTTACTTCCTTCTCTTAGCTATTGTGAAAAGAGCAGCAACAAACATGGATGTACAAGTGTCTCTGCAATAGGATGAGTTATTTGGGTATATGCCAAGGAATGGTATAACTGGGTCAAATGGTAGGTTCATTTGTAGTTTTTGAAGAGTTCTCCACACTGTTTTCCATAGGGCTTGAAGAAGTTTGAAGCCCCACCAGCCGTGGATGAGCATTCCCCTTTCCCCACATCCTTTCCAACATTTGGTATCACCTGTTCTTTTGATCTTAGCCATCTGACTGGGGTAAGATGAAATCTTAAAGTGGTTTTAATTTGTATTTCTGTAATTATTAGTGATGTTGAACATCTTTTAAGATGCTTCATGGCCATCTTCTTCTTTTGAGAACTCTCTGTTCAGCTCCTTAGCCCGTCTTTTAATTGGGTTACTTCTTGTCTTGATTCTCTATTTTTTGAGTTCATTATATATTCTGGATATTAAACCTCTGTCAGATGTGTCACTGGTGAAGATTTTCTCCCATTCTGTGGGTTTTCTCTTCACTTCCCTGGGTGCCTGCTTTCATGTACAGAAGCTTTTGAGTTTAATGAGGTCCCATTTGCTGATTCTTGACTTTGTTTCCTGAGCAATTGATGTCCGGTTTAGAAAATCCATTCTGTACTATATCTTGTAAGGTTTTGCCAGTGTTTTCTTCTAACAGTGTCAGAGTTTCAGGCTTTACATTGAGGTCTTGGATACATTTGGAATTGACTTTTGTGCAAGGTGAAAGATAGGGGTTTTGTTTCATTCTTCTACAGGTGGAGATCCAGTTTTGCCAGCATCATTTGCTGAAGATGCTCTTTCCTCCAGTGAATATTCTTGGCCCCTTTGTCAAATATCAGGTGGCTGGAATTGCTTTTACTCATATTTGGGTCTTCAATTTTGTTCCATTGGTCTATGGGTCTATTTTTGTGCCAGTACCATGTTGTTTTTATGACTGTAGCTCTGTAATACAGCTTAAAATCTGGTATGGTAATCCCCCCGGCAATGCTCTCAGTGCTCAGGGTTGCTTTGGCTATCCAAGGTCTTTTGTGCTTCCATATGAATCTTAGGATGATTTTTCCAATTCTGTGAAGAATGTCATGGGAATTTTCATTGGCATTGCATTGAAACTATAAATGGATTTTGGTAGGATCGTCATTTTCACAATATTAATTCTTCCAATCCATGAGCATGGGAGATCCTTCCATCTTCTGATGTCTTCCTCAGTCTCTTTCTTTAAAGATTTAAAATTTTCATTGTAGAGGTCTTTAATGTTTTTGCTCAGGTTTATTCTGAGATATTTTATATTTTTTGCAGCTATTGTGAAGGGGAGTGTTTCTACGTGCTCTTTCTTTGATCTCTTGTTATTGGTATATAGAAAGGCTACAGACTTTTGTAGGTTAGTATTGTAACCTGCCACTTTACTGAATGTGTTAATAATTTCTAGGAGTTTTCGCGTGGAATTTTTGGCGTCCTTTAGATATAATATCGTACCAT
>NW_008348081.1:783924-785358 GCF_000622305.1 Nannospalax galili
CATATATATTGAACTACCCCTGCATCTCTGGGATAAAGCTGACTTGATCATGGAGGATTGCCGGTGCCAGCCGGCCAAGACAGACAGTACCTGAAAGGGGGAATGAGGATTGAAAGAAAAAAACAAGAGACAGAAAAGATACTTGGGAGGACTGTCAGTAGAGACTGCAGCCCTGGTTTATTTTAGCTCTGCCTTTTTATACAGAAGAACATCAGAGATCTTAACTCAACTAATTTCAACAGCTGTTTTTCCCACCTGTATCTGGGAGTCAAGGAGCAGTCAAATACTTGTTGTGAACTCCACCATATAAACACATTCCTCCTGACTTGGCAGATTAGGTACTGCTGTGCAAAACACAAACTCAGTAAACAAGCAAGCCTGCCACAGCTCAATGTACATAATGGATTAATAGCTTCCAACATAGCTCCCAACAGTGGATGATCTTTTTGATGTGTGTCTGTATGCGGTTTGCAAGTATCTTATTGAGAATTTTTGCATCTACGTTCATTAAGGATATGGGTCTATAGTTTTCTTTTTTGGCTGTATCTTTACCTGGCTTTGGTATTAGAGTGATGCTGGCTTTGTAGAAGGAATTTGGAAGTTCTACCTCCATTTCTATCTTTTTGAATAAGTTAAATAGTATTGGATGTAGATCTTCTTTAAATGTCTGATAGAATTCTGCTGTAAATCCATCTGGTCCTGGACTTTTTTTTAGTTGGGAAGTTTTGTATTATTGTTTTAATTTCTTTTTGAGTTATGACTCTGTTTAAGCTCTTAATCTCTTCTTGGTTTAGTTTTGCTGGTTCCCATTCCTTTATATATCCTTTTTAGGTTTTCAAATTTAGTAGCGTATAGGTTTTTAAAGTATTCCCTTATAATTTTCTGTGTCTTTCTGGTGTCTTTTTTGATGTTTCCCCTTTCATCTCTGATTTTATTGATTTGGAGGTGCTCTTTCTTTCTTTTGGTTAAGTGGGTAGTGTTCTGTCAATCTTGTTTATCTTTTCAAAGAACCAGCTCTTGGAATTGTTGATTTTTTTGTATTGTTTTCTTTGTTTCAATTTCATTAATTTCTGCCCCAATTTTTGTTATTTCTTCTTGTCTGCCGGGTTGAGTTTTGTTTGCTGTTGCTTTTCAAGTGTATTGAATTGCAATGTTAAGTAATTTATTTGTGTTCTTTCTGATTTTTTGATGTAGGCACTTAGAGCTATAAACTTCCCTCTAAGGACTGCTTTCAGGGTGTCCCAGAGGTTTTATCATGTTATATTGACCTTTTCATTTAACTCCAGGAATACTTTTATTTCTTTCTTAATTTCTCTTTTGACCCATTCATCATTCAGGAGTGTGTTGTTTAATTTCCAAGCATTCGTGTGGTCATTTTGGCTTCTTCAGGTGTTGATTGTAAGCTTTATTGCATTGTGGTCTGATAGAACACAG
>NW_008348081.1:785767-806519 GCF_000622305.1 Nannospalax galili
ATTCTAGAATTGCAACGCCTGCTTTTATCTTAGTACCATTTGCTTGGTATATTTTTTTCCATCATTTCACTTTAAGATAGTGTCTGTCCTCGAAAGTGAGATGAGTTGCTTGCAGACAACAAAAAGGTGGGTTTTGTTTCTTAATCCATTCACATAGTCTGTGTCTTTTGACTGGGGAGTTCAGTCCATTAGTATTTAAAGTTATTAATGAAAGATGAGTATTGCATCCTGTCTTTTTTAAAATTTCTGTTTACATTCTTGCTATAGCTGTACTTTTCCACAATTATACCTTCGTTGAATTTCTTTCCACAACCCCTTGGGTATAGTCATTCCTTTCTTCAGCTCTTTGTGTTTCTTCCAGAACTCTCTGAAGGGCTGGTTTTGTAGATATGAATTCCTTCAGCATATTTATATCATGGAAGATTTTTCTTTCCCCTTCAACTATAATAGATATTTTGGCTGGGTATAGTAATCTGGGATGTCATTTTTGGTCATTTAAAACTGGGAATACTTTGTTCCAGGCTCTTCTGGCTTTCATAATTGGCACTAAAAAGTCAGCTGTAATCCTAATGGGTTTTCCTTTATATGTGACTTGTTGTTTCTCTTTTGCAGCTTTCAGTATTGTCTCTTTGTTTTGTATGTTTAGTGTTTTTACTATGATGCGCCTTGGAGAGTTTCTTTTCTGGTCCTGTCTGTTTGGTGTTCTATATGCTTCTTGTTTTTGTATGGGCATATCTTTCTTTAATTTTGGGAAGTTTTCTTCCACGGTTCAGTTGAAGATCTGGTCCATACCATTATCTTGGGATTCTTCTCCTTCCTCTATGATTTGTGAGTTTGGTCTTTTTATGGTGTCACACAATTCCTGCATATTCCATTCTTGTGATTTCTTAAATTTTTCATAATCTTTGCTTGAGTGGTCTAGTTCGTCCACTTTATCTTCCAGTCTTCATACTCTGTTTTCCATTTCGTTCATCCTATTGGTGAGGCTTTCTCCTGTCATTTCTAATTGGCTTATGGAGTGTTTCACTTCCTTCTTTATTTCAGCCTGAGTATTCTTCAATATTTCTAGCTCTTTTCTGAATTCATTCAGAAGTTTATCCCTATCTTCCTTCAGGTCCTTTTTTTTGTGTTCTTTAAATTCACTGAATTCTTTTATCATGTTTATAATTATTCTTTTGAGTTCCATGTCCTACATTATCTCTAGGGGGTTCTTATTGTACTCCTCTGGAGGACTATTGGTACTTGCTAGGGATATATTATTTTTGTTTTTCGTGTTAATATTTTTTCTCTGTGATTTTGACATGTGAATTTCTTTTGTAGTTTCTGATTCTTGTGTGAGACTCGAGCCTTCAAGTTTAGGTCTGCTTTTTTTGTATACTTTATGTGTCTTTGTGGTTTACTTTTTGGGCATGAAAAGCTGGTTCCTCTAAGCTTCTGGTTCTCTCTTTTGATTTTATATTGGAGTGGCATGATCTACTTACCCAGAGAGAGGCCTGAGGGTAGTCGGCATTGCTTATGTCTTGAAAAAATTTGATATGAAGTCACTTTATCAGTTACTGGATTATTTGTGTCAGCTTATTTTCAGCTTCCATTTGTCTGAATGATTTCCTTCTGTCCACTTTCTATCTGTGAGTATCTTTACCAGTGAGATGTATTTCCTGGAGACAATAGATAGTTGGTTCTTATTCTATAATAGAGTTCATATTTGTGTTTCTTCATGGGTGAATTAAGGCCATTGATATTTAAAATATCAGTGAGAGTGTCTACCAACTCCAATAATCTTGTTATTTTTTCTGTTTGGATGGATTTTTTTTGTTCCTTTCTTCTCCACTATTAGTATTAGGGGTTTGCTGTTTTATTGTGTTGGACATGATACAATCCTTCTTAGATTGCCTTTGCTCATGATTTTTATGAATGTATTCTTTCCTGTACTATCATGGTTGAGATTTTCTTCCTCCTCTATGCATAGTATTTATTTTCTGTACTGCTGGGTTGGTAGTCATGAATGGCCTTAGTCTGTGCTTGTCATGAAATATTCTTATTTCCCCATCAATTTTAAGAGGGCTTTGATGGATAGCAAAGTCTTGATTTATACTTATTTACTTTCAAGTCTTGAAATATCATTCCATGCTTTCCTGGCTTTTAGGGTTACTAATGAGTGGTCTGATGTGATTCTGATGTGCTTTCCTTTGTAGATGAGTTGGAATTCTTCCCCTTATGGCTTTTAATGTCTCTTTGCATTGTATTTTTGACTTCTTGACTGTAATATGTCATGAAGAGATTCTTTAATCATGTATTTGGGCTCTTGTTCTCTCTTTTTTTCCTCCCTCCCTCTCTCCCTTCTTCTTTCTTTCTTTCTTTCTTTCTTTTTTCTTTCTCTCTTTCTCTTTGAGACAGTCTCTCAGTGGCCTCTCCTGGCCTGGAACTTCCTACATAGACCAGGTTGGCTTTGAACTTACAGAGATCCACCTGCCTCTGCCTCCTGAGTGCTGGGACTAGAGGTGTGTAACACTGTATCTGGCCTCTATATGGGCTTCTAAATGCTTCATGTCTTTGCTGGTCATTTCTTTCTCTAGACTTGGGAGATTTTCCTTTGTAATTTCATTTTTTAAAAATATTTTTAAATTTTTATTTTATTTTATGTGTATGAGTGTGTTGTCTGCATGTAAGTGTACCCATGTCATGCATTGCTATAGAGGTCAGAAGAGGGCATCAGATCCCCTCTTCTGAGCCCGAGTTAAGAATAGTTGTTAGCTGCCATTTGGATTCTGGGAACCGAACACTGGTCCGTTACATAAGCAGGCACTGCTCTTGACCACTGAGCTGTCTCTCCAGCCCTTATTTTTAATTTCTTGATTACAGTCTCTGTGTCTTTGTTTTTATCTCAACTCCTTCTCTCCTGTAGATTCAAGTTTTGTCTCTTGGTTATAGCCCAGAGTTTCTAGACATGGTGATCATGTTCAGTTATTTACTGTTGGAATGGAGTATTTCAACAACTTTTTCCTCCATCCCCGATATTCTGTCTTCTGCTTGGTCACATCTATCGGTTTTGTTTTTCACTGTATTTTTTATTTGATTCATTACATTTTTCATTTCCAACACTACTATTAGGTTTTTATTATTTCAGAATTTCCACTTCCTTGCTGAATTTTCCTTCCATGTTGCTGACTTTTTAATCTATATTGCTGATTTTCTAACCCATGTTGATGACTTTTCCTCTCCCAGTCCTAGGTTGAATTCATCTGTTTCTCTCTTCTCTTAGGTCATTTATTACTTTTTCTGGTAAATTTTGGTAATCTCACCTGGCATTTTACATACTTCAATGTCTTTGAATTCAGAAGTTGAGTAATTATGATCATTTGAATGAGTCAGGTTGACTTTTTCTTTTTCATTTTGGTGTTGTGATTTGTGCATGTGTCAGTTTTAGTCTCTTTTCTGGTTTAATCTGGGGATCTTCTTATTGAGTAGCATTTTCTTGAGGACCCAATCTCCAGAGCTAGAGAGAGGAGAGAAAAGACTTCTATGACAGCAACAGCATCAGATCCTGCAACATAGAAATACATTTAAAATCAATTAAAGCCCACCAATACATCACCAATGACCATGAATCAGTAAGTGGAAAAATGAATGTAGTATGTGTTTGAATATAAGAGCCATTTAGAGTAAGTGTGGGAGTAGTAATAAACAAAACAAAACAAAACAAAAAGAGGTGGGGGCATGGGAATAATAGAGGAGAAGCAAGTTTATTAATAATGGCAAAAACCCAGAGAAGAATGTTATGGAAGGGAAGAGAAAGGGCAAGAGATTAGAAAAACAGAAAGAAAAATGAAAGAAAAAACAATTTTAAAAGCTTCTCTGGCAATTAGAAAGTTTGGAAACAAAAGTAGATAAATGTAAGAAGGGTAATAAGAAATAACAAAATAGGTTTTAATTTTTTTAACCAATAAGGTAAAGTCAGAATACTTCTAACTCTATAATAGAAGGAAGAAAAGTAGGGGAAGCATAAGGGTCAAAAGGAAAAAAAATAAAGAAAAAAATAAGGAGAGAAACAAAGACTGGAAAAGAAAATAAACGACAAACAAAAAATTTGATGAATCTATGAATAAGAATAAAAAAGAAAAGCTGTTTCTAAATATGCGAAGAAAACTGCTAAGAGACAAAGAAGGGTGCACAAGGGACTGCTTTCTGGGTTCTCAAATTGCAGGCTGCCAGTTAAGTGCATGGGGCAGCTGAACTTGTGGACTCTTTCCTATGGATAAGTGTCTCCTTGGCTAGAGCTGTCTTCACTTACTAGTTTCCTTTCTTTGTGTACCAGAGGCCTCTGCTGGCCTTACTTAGCTTTGCAGTCTGAACAAGCTCTTTCCTCCTGCTGAGACACTCTAGTTTATACCTCCTGGGGTAGTTAGTGTTCAAGCTATAGGGTGTCTCTATCAAGTATGTTGGGGGTTCAAAAAACAGCCAGTGTGCTGAGATCTGTACAGATACAGGACCTGTTTTCATTCAATTGAGACTTCTCAAGTATGATTACCCTGCCACAGGATGCAGCTGTGTTTGTCCAGGGCTAGCTGGACTTCAGAATGATCAGGCTGTTCTTCAGAGAGTAGCATACAGCTGGCTCTAGAGGTTGATCTATCTGCTGATCTCAGGCTCAGGGCTATCAAACTCCAAAGATATTTTCAGTTGATGAGATCTGAGATCTGTTCCCATCCTCTGAGGGCGAAGCTGTCCTTCTCCCTGCAGCACTTGACTGCCTGAACTGAGGCTCCTGCCTGCCCCCCCCCCTTTTTTTTTTTTTGGTCACTGTCTAACCTTTTCCCTCATTAATTTACCATCTAAGGCTGTCTCTTGCTTTGGGGTTCTGGCAAGTTAAATTCTGGTTCCATGACTTGTTTTTGACAAGTTTTTTTTTTTTAAACTTGTTCTCAGGTCTCCAGAGTATCTTAGTTTTAAACTATAGGCTGAAGGCACCTGACAGTTTCCCTCTGAGTCAGGCAGAGTGAGAAGTGGGAGTCTCCTTCACTGCTGACCCATCAACTGCTGTCTCACCAAAAGCTACAATTGGATCTGAAGACTGCCAGAGCTGTGGGTTGTCCTGTGGATAGACTGCCAGTCTCTTTTCCCTAGAGTCAACTGACTGATCATTTGGATGAGGCTTCTGCTTTTCCTTCACCGTCAAGGGAGCCAAGCAGCTGGAGGTGTGATTCGCTTGGCTTTCTCTTTCTGCAGCTTGTCGCCCTTGCTTTTCTCTGCACTTTTCAGGCATCCCCACTACCTTTGGGAGTTTGCAAAACTCTTCCTCTCCTTCTCACTTGAGAACAGAATCTGCTTTTTCAAACTCTGAGCCTTCGTCATTGAGTCACACAAAGGCAGCATCTAGTTCAGTCTTCCCTGGAAGATCACATGTTCATGTCCTTCAAGCTTTTGTTTTTCTCCTACCCGTTAGTACACCTTGTAGTTTTGTTGAAATGAAAACATGATCTACCGAGTGAATGGAACTCCAGTAAGTAGGCCTTTATTGTATGCCAGTAAGATGTAGAAGAGGAAAGTATTCTATTATCCTATGATTTGGCCTTGGTCTTTTGGTGCACCCCTGTCTCTGCACTGTGAACATCCCCAGTACTCCTCATCCTCTGTGCATGCTACTTACCATAGTTGTGACATGGCTAGAGGGGCCTCAGGTTGGTTAGAACACTAGCAGAATGACCTGTAGTAAGATAGTTTTTCTGGGGCTGGAGAAATGGCTCAGCAGTTAAGAACACTGGCTGCTCTTGCAGAAGACCTGGGTTCAAATCCCAGCACCCACATGACAGCTAACAACTGTCTGTAACTCCAGTTCCAGGGGATCTGATAGCCTCTTCTGTCCTCTGTGGCCATTGCATGACATGGGTGCACTTACCTACATGAAAGCAATACATGCATAAACATAAAATAAAAATAATAAAATAAAAAGTATTTTTTAAAAAGATAGTTTTTCTGGGGGTAGATCTTGTTAAGAACTGAATACTCTGGAGTGACTTAAAATGGTTAGCTCCAGATCCCTTTCCTCCTCCCCTTCCCTTCTTCCAGCCATGAGGAGATATTTCTCTGACACTCACTGTGAAGACCTGATGGAGATCCTAGAAGTAAAATTCATGACATGTTGGAGCCTTTATGATTCTATTTCCCTAGAGTTTTAATTTTTATTGCTAGTGGGCATATAATAACTGTTATCTACTTATATGAAATCAACTTTTCAGTCTAATGCCCTTCCAGCTGAGCTATTTTGGCCTGCTAAAAACATCTTTTGTAGCTTCCACATATGGAAGAACATATAAAAATAGACAAAAGGGATTGTGTTAAAAATAAGAAGCTTTTGGATAGCAAAGGAAGCAATCAATGGAGTGAAAAGAGAGCTGGAAGAGTGGGAGAAAATATTTGCAAACTATTCATCAATGTAAGATTGAGATCCAAAATATATGATGAACAACAACAAAAATCCCATAAAAATGAGTAAATGATCTCCATGGATATTTCTCAGAAGAGATACAAATGGCCAAAAAATATGTAGCAAGAACTCAATATAACTGATTATTAGAAGAGTGCAAATCAAAATTACAATGAGAGATACCATCTCAACTAAGCCGGGCATGGTGGCTCATGCCTCCCAGTATTTGGGAGGCAGAGGTAGGTGGATCTTTGTGCGTTCGAGAACAGCCTGGTCTACATAGTGAGTTCCAGGACAGCTGGGGCTACAGGGAAACCCTGTTTCAAAAAGACAAAAAAAAAAGGGTAAAAATTATATCAGTGAGGATGCAGAGAAAAAGGAACTTTGCACACTGTTGGTGGGAATTTAAGTTAATGAAATCATTATAGAACTAGTATGAAGGATCCTCAAAAACCTGGAAGTAGAACTCACACATCACCCAGCTACCCACTACGAAGTTTTTGCACAAAGAAAATGAAACCATACTTACTTATAGTCTTATATTTATGTAGCACTATTCACAAGCACCAAAACATGGAACCAACCAAGATGGCTATGGGGTGGGGTCTATGGGGGGAGATGAATGAATTAAAAAAAGATGGACATACACGTAATGGAAAGATTCAGCCATAAAATGAAAACTGTAATGGTATGGATGGAACGGGAGACTTTGTGTTAAATGAAATGAGCTAGGTATGGAGAGACAAAACACCTGGAGTGGTTAACTTGCAGATTTGTTTGCAGTCTCCAGCAAGCTGCCAATTATAGTTCAGGCTTTCTCCTACAGCACTGGTTCTCACAGAGGCTTCTCTTAGGGGAAGTTGTGCCCCTCTGCACTTGTCTATCTGTTTCTTCAATTTGGAGAGCAACAGTTTGCCCTGACCTCACTTCTCCCACAGATCAAAGAACATTTTGTAGCATTTTATTTACTTTATTCTTGAAATATAGTGATACTTTTTAAGCAGTTTCCATTTTTAAAGATGTTTGAAAACTCAGTTTTTTCTTACTCACTTATTTATGCCTGGTGGCCTATGAAAGGAAATCAGTATTTTACTGATGTAACATGATTCCTTGTGACAATCAATTACACACAAATATGAGAAACAGAAATAGTTTCACCCAGAAGGCAGTTGACTTAAACGATGAGTGAAATGGCAAGCCCTGAGAGTGTCACTGTAGGACCATTTACTTGAGAGTGATTCCATTATAATGCTGCTGCATTCTGACATTCTTTAATCAAGGCTCTGTTTCCTTCATTACCTTGATGAATGGCCATGATTATGGTGGCACTAAATCAATTCTTGATGAACGCTTACTTCATAAGAAATGCTTACTCTGATGTCTTCTGTAGTTTCTAGTCTTTCTTCTTCTCTCTAATACTCTAAAAATAACAAGCAACTCTTATCTTACTGATGAGAAATTAAACCTAGAACTTGCCCAAGATAGAGAAGTAAATTATCCAAGCCCATACAGCATAGAAATGGTAGGTATTTTTTCTTTCATTGTATCATAGTCCAGATATCTGATCACTATGGTAGAGCTAGAGGTTGAAAATGAAAGGCACTCAAGAACATGTAAAAGATGCCATGAATACATTTAGATGTATGAAATTGATGGCTCATGGTGAAGATGGAGAAAATAATAGAAAATTGTATTGATTCTATATCTGTTAAGGATATAATCCCTATCCATTAAAATAATTTATTAATTAAAAACAATAGCCTAGAGGGGGTAATCAAGAGCTATCTAGTTTGATTTAAAGTCATCTCAATGAGAGGGAACTCATATGTGGCACTGTAAACCAAATACAAATGACTGGAGAGGTTATAGCTCTTTGAGAAAACCCTTCTTCTGTCATATCCCTAGACAAATGTGATTTCTTACTGTATGATAAATATGGATCCTTGAATTTACAGATAAGCATACCATTCACAATTCATCAAAAAAGCTGCTTTTTGCAATAGATTTAAACTATTACAGAGTTCTACAACTGGTCACACTCAGAGAATAAGTGTCTGAGAGATGCTGAGCCTTAAGTGGCACATCAACAATGGAACCTCTACACCCAAGACTCAAGGAACATAGTGAAATGGAGGTAGAGAGAACACTAATGCATCTCTCAACTCACATCAGCAAAGTTTCCTCATGCAACAGAGGGTGATGAACACAGAAGGTCACAACTGGCCAAAGCGTAGAGAATAGGAGACTGTGGAGTGTGTGTCCCTGGATAGGATGCCTGTATGAAACCTCGCCAACCTATTGCTCCGGATCCATTGTAGAAAAGAGGTCAGAAAGATAGTAAGAACCAGGGTTGGTGCATGTCACAAGGAAACAGAGTCTTCCAGGCCCCTGGGAACTTGCTATTATGAACTTACAGCAATGGTGTCAGCATGTACAAGACCCATGCAAACTTAAGCAGACAACACCTAGGACAGAACTAGGGAATATGGGCAGTGGGCCCAATCTTAGTCAAAGAACTATTGGCAGCTGATTACTGTTGGATGAGGGAGAGTTGATCTTCTCTAGATAGGCTGACTGGGTACTACTGGATGAACTTGCACTGAGGGACATCTAGGTACACAAACTTTACTAAACAGGCCTTAACATATATGACAGAAGCATGAAATCTGGTGGGGGATTTTTTGGACTGCAGATGGGGTAGGGAGTCTAAATATGATTAAGATATTTTGTATAAAATGCACAAAATTCTATACAAATATACACTGAAAAAATATAATAGCCTGTTATATAGGCCTCAATATATACTAGAGTACAGGAAATTTGGGGGGGGGATTAATAAGAGGGGTAAAAATATGGGAGAGGACCTAAATATGATCAAATATATGAAAATTTCAAAAATTCAATAAAAAAGAAAAATTAATAATAGCCTAACTTCAAAAAAACTTATTTCTTAACTATTCTTTGAATAAAGCTAATGCCACACATGATAAACTCAATGAAATTTGTTTGGATACTTCATAATCAAGCTACTAAAAACTAAAGTCAAACAAAAAGAATAAATATTGAACACAAACTATGCTTCAGAAATATAGGTGAAAAATAACGAAGACTTTCTTAGATGAGGAAAACCTTGAGTATTTCTACTCGTCAAGAACTGGCTAAAGAAGTTATTCACTATGGCAGGCGAGATGTCTCAGTAGATAAAGAATCTTGCCACCAAGCTTGATGATTTGAGTTTGATCGCTCCCTGGGACCCTGGAAGGAGTGACCCAAACACCCAAAAGTTGTTCTCCAACCTCTACACACATGCGTGGCATATGTGTGTCCCCCTCACAAAATAAATAAATGTAATATTGAAAGGTTATTCACAAAGAAGGAAAGCATCAGAAAGATCACCACACAAGGACTGAAGAAAAGACAATCAATGACAAATATGTAGTTAAACACAACTGTCCATAGAGCATTGTGCTGTTGGATTTTACAAAACAGGTTTTGTGGCTGAAGTTTAAAAAATCATAACAGGGCTGGAGAGGTGCTCAGCCATTAAGAGCACTGGCTGCTCTTGCAGAGGACCCAGGTTTGATTCCCAGCACCCACACGGCAGCTAACAACTGTCTGTAACTCCAGTTCCAGGGTATCTGATGCCCTCTTCTGATGTCCATAGGCATTGCGTGACACAGGTGCACTTACATACATACAGGCAATACACTCATACACATAAAATAAAAATAACAAATAAAATAAAAAACATAATATTATTTCAGTAAGTTCAATATATAAACTTAATGGAAAAGGCAACTATAATGATCAGGGAGGGAGACTAAAGGGAGCTTTATACTAACTAGGGGTCTGTATGCTACCTTTTTGTGCTAAAAAATTTGATTCTAAGCAGGCTATGAAGTTAAGTGTTTGTATTTATGAGCCCAAAGGCAACCATTGACAAACCAAAACAGATTTACATTGTCAAAGCACGATGAATTACAGTGGAATAATAAAATAATATTTACACAAACTTAAAGCAGGAAGAAAAAGGGTCAGAGGAATCACGACCACCACAACCCAGGAAAATAAATAAAAACAACCATAAAACCATATATAATGACAGCAATGACAACTACATGCAAATGGTATAAACATGCCAACTAAGATATTAGCAGAAGGATTTAAAAACTTTGAATCAGAGGACTGGAGAAACAGCTCAGTGGTTAAAAGCATGCACTGCTCTTGTAGAGTACCTGAGTTCAATTCCTAGCACTCATATAAGGGGACTCAAAACCATCTCTAACTCTAACTGTTGCCTCTGGCCTCTGAGGGTACCTATACATATGAGCACGTGCCCCATTGATATATACACATATTCATAATTAGAAATAAAAATAATGCTGAGCTTGGTGGCACAGACTTTAACATCAGCACTCATGAAGCAGAGGAAGGCAGATCTCTGTGAATTTAAGGCCAGCCTCATCTACATAGCAAGTTCTAGGCCAGCCAGGGCTACACAATGAGACCCTGTCTCAACAAATAAGCAAATAAATAGGAATCTTTGAAAAAGAAATAAAAACTTTTAATTAAGCATATACTTTCTTTGGGACATTCATTTCAAATATAGATAGGTAGATTGAAAGTAAAGGGAATGAGAGAGCTATACTGAATAAGTACTAAAAGGCGGAGAGAGTGGCTAAATTAGCATCACACAAGGCATACTTCATAGCAAACAGAGATAGCAGAGATAAAGATAAGTGTTATGCAAAAATTAATCAACTCATTGAAATACAGAAGAATTGTTGTCTTGTTTAAAATTGCAAGAATATAGTACTATATATTGAAAACATTGAAAGACTTTAGATCTATCATCTATCTATCATCTATCTATTATCTATCTATCATCATCTATAGAGTGAGCAAACTAATACAAAAACAACTAATTCATAGGAACAGGGTATAGATATAGTGCATTGAAACATTTATAGAGATATTTATGAGTTAGAACTAATCAAAGGTACTATTCTCTTAGTGTTCAGTTTATTTTGCTCTTTGTTCCACATTTTCTTAAGGAATATAATTACTACAATTGCTTAATTGTTAAATCACAAAAGAAAAAAATCTATTATTGCTGGTAGATTGATGGTTGTTCCTCCTTTTACAGATCTAAGTCGATACTGCTATCACATGCAGTGTTCAATTCTCAGATGTTAGTGGCATTTTGTGTGTATTTTGGATTTTGATCCTCAATTTGTCGGACATAAGAATCTGTTTTTTAATCAATTTTCTTTGAATTATAAGAGATATTAGAATGTCCATATATAAAAATGTATATGTATGTATGTATATTAAGCTCTGACTTCTTATGCTGTTTTTTAAAAAAATCAGGAAACATAAAACAAAGGAATTCATTTTGAGAGAACCTGAAATTTGAAACAAAAACATTTTATGTGCATACCACCAGACCCCACAAGCTGTTTTACAATTCTAGATACCCATTTGGAAAAATAAATTCACTGGAGTACTGCTTTCCAGGAATGTTTCTGGGTAATGATGAAACCATGCGATTAAAGGTTGAATTATGGCCTGGTGAATTAGCAAAGCTTCAAAGCCAGGACTGAGCTGACAGTTCCTTCCATCACAACATTTTGACACAGCTTTAAGACTAACAAATAGTTGGATGGACAACCTTACTTTATTCAAACACATATCTCTCACAGAGAAAACTTGCAAGAAGGCCAAGAGAGCACAGAGAGAAAACACAACTGAAAGATGAGAAATTGAAACTAGGATAGAAGAAGGTAATAAAAAGGGGAGGAGTGTTAACCTTCCAGAGAAACATATTGTTCTAACCTCAGAAGATCATAAATTTAGGCTTAGCCTGCCATAGATCCATAGGGTCAAGGAAATCCAAGTCTTCTTTGGGATATCAGATCCCAGGAGGGAACAACCCCAAATTGCCAGGTAACACGTAAGTAACTGAAAAATTGGACCAGCCATCCTTCAACATTGATAGATTAGTGTCTCCTCTTGCAACTCTAAATGATGTTAGCTCCCTCCCTGCAAGTAACATGAAGACGACAAGGAGGAGGAACCCACTGCATCTGAGCAACTTCATTACCATCAAAGGAAAATTTCATCACGTGTATGCTGCAAGTAATTCATGGTAGGATCAATCTCACACTAAACTATAGATGAAAACTATTCAACAAACAATTAAAATCCACGGGGTTATTTACTGTCAAAATACTTTTGAAGTTTTGAAACATATCAACCATAAGAATGGTATTACAAGTATTACTTGGTATATTGACCAGGGGAAATGAAGAAAAAACTATTAGAATCTTAAAATGACCAATGTACAAAACAGTAGGAGTAAGGGAGCATTAAAATCCTTCTTCCTGGTCTAAGTATCAATGAAAAACCATAGATCACTAGTAAAGACAGAGCAAATATAAAAATAACATCCTAAATATGGTTCACGTACAATTTCAGTTGGAATAAGCTTTACTAAAAATTATTTAACTGGGGCTGCACAGATGGCTCAGTGATAAAGAGTGCTAGCTGCTTTTGCAGAGGACCTGATTTTGGTTCCCATCATCCCTACTAGGTGACTCACAATCCCCTAAACTCCAATTCATGATATCCACTACAGGCACCCCACCCCCACATATGACATATGCACACACAGACGCACATAGAGACAGACAAAAATAAAATAAATATTACAAATATTAACTATGCCTTTAATAGGGAGATACTTTTGCCTATAGGACATTCTGTATTTATCATATACAGACTTGTAAACATTAAAAATAATATCATCCACCTAAAAAAGCTGCTATTTAAGGTTGTCACTAATGATAATGAAGGTTTCCAAAATATGTAAGTAAATTGCTACTTCATTTCCAACATTTTTTTCTTTTATAACAAATAGACATCTCCAGTAGTATCTCAAGGTATTAACCTGTCCAATTATTAATGAAAGCTTTCCTTGAGTGCAAACGTTACCACATACTGTCAATCATGGTATAGATATCCTGTACTGAGAAGACAGAATATTACCTTTGATATCTTGACTCAGACTTTGTAGGTAATTCTGCAAGAGAGCCAGCGCCATAAGCAGAAAGTGGGATTAGCACACTAGTTGAAGTTTGTGTGCTGCATCAAGTTCCCTTCATTCGTCCTGACTCTGGGTCTTGTTTTGACAAGCTCAGCTCTTGGTTTTATCTCTTGGGGTTCATAAAGTGGTGTAACTGGATGGATCATCGAGGACAGAAAGAGTGTTTGGTGTTCTGTTCAGGAAGAAACAGAGGCAGCTCCATCATAGAAATGGCCCTTTGAGTCTAGCTAGCTCTTAGATTGCTGTTGTTTTCTGCCTTGGGTACAATGTCTGGAGTAGCACTGAGTGCAGTGATGGCATCTATTGATAATACTGTTTTGCAAACACAGTGATGAGCCATTTACATATGGCTTACCTCATTTACACTGTAGTATATTATCCCACTTTGCAGACCAGAGAGCTAAGGCTCAAGGATACACCCCTTCACTGCAATCATATAATTAGTAATTAGTGTAAATGGGTTCACACAGGCAGTATGATGTCAGTCAACTGGTTTACTCACTACATTGTCTGGTCTTTGGTAATAAACACTGAATAGCTACAACTATAAGTCTTGCTTATCTTTTGGCTTTATTGTCTAACACAGTGTGCAGCTAGCTATACCTGGAGTCAACAATATGTGTGTGTATTTATTTTTTTAACTTTTACAAAAACTTTATTGAGAATTTCATACATGTATATAAGGTGTTTTGATCAAATACATAAATCCATGCCCACTCCCTCCTCTCCAACATTCCTCTCTCTGAAGATGTAACCCTAAAATCTTTTAAAGATTAGATACAAGTTCCCAAACACTTTTGACATTTTTGGCCTTTGGAACAGATTATGTTGCTAACAGGCCCAAGGACATTTTGACTTTTATTCAAGAAACTGGCTACATTTCTTTAGGGTCTTTTTATCCTAACCGCTTAGCCAATTCCTACCTCCTATTCTTATCATGCCATCCTCTGAAGGGGTTACCCAAATTGCCAATGGGGAATAGGGACGCAGACAGCTCTGGCTTCTTCCATGCTGAACAGGGATGCAGGGTGAGGCAATTGGAGTACCCTTTCAGTGGGTCTATCTAAAAGACTTTCAAATTGCATAACTCTTGTCTCTAAGGGGAAAAGAAAGTCCTTGAATCATGAATGGGAGATGTGAAGGAGAAGTAAAGGCAACAGTAATTAACATTACAAGTTGTAGATAGGGAACTAGACAAAAGTACGAACAGGGCATTTTCAAATGTTCATATGAGAGTCCACTGGAGTTCTTGACAAGGGCTTCCAAAAGCATCCCTTTATTGGGTTCTTCCTCATTTTTTATTTTAAATAATATCTGAACTGTGTTTTCTATTTTAAAACATTTTCTTTTCGTATAACTGAAGTTTCAGGTATATCAAAATTACTTTGATTTCTTGAACAAGCACTTTATTTTAAAAATTCTTAGTGATGTGTGTGTGTGTGTGTGTGTGTGTGTGACTGACTTGTGTATGTATGAATGTGTGAAAAATCTTATTTTTCCTTCCTAGACAAATCAACCCCATTTTCAAGTCCCAGGCTAAATGTCATTTGTCTGTGAGATTCCTGGTACTTTGTCTACCATCATCATCCACCATCATCTTACTGGTTTCTTGGTTTCAGCACATATCGTTCTATTCTGGACTAAGCAGTGTACATGCAGTGTCGTCACTAGTGGGCTCCTTAAGGGCACAGGTAATGCTTTATTCTAGCTCATTTTCCCTATGCCAAGTAGAGTGGGTACCTAGAGGACAGTAAGAGCAAGAGAAGTGACTTCTTGTGAGATTCAGGGAAGTACATCTAGGAGGTGCAATGAACCTCTCTGGATACTTACTAAAAGTCTTAATGAGTTAGTTTCCTTGTAATTAAAAATGTTTTATTAATTATTTGAGTTTCACTAATGTATTTTAATCATATTTCCTCCCACCCCAACTTCTTTCAGACCTACCCCTACATTAGATCCTCTCTACCCACCCAACTTTCTGTTCTTTTTTCTTTTTTATCAAGCCCAGTTTGTGTTGACCAATTAGTCTTCAGTGTGGAACCTGCCCTGGAGTATGGTCGACCTACCAAGGGTCACACCCTTAAAGAAAACTGACTCCTCTTCTCCTAGTATCTATCAAATACCAATAGCTCTTAGCTAGATGGACTTCATGCCCATCCCTACCTTCTCCATGTCTGGTTTGAACTTGAGCAGGTCTTAGGCATGCTATCATGATTGCTGTGAGTCCATATGTGCAACTGCCCTGCTGTTTGGAAAACACTGTTTCCTTGTAGTCACTCATCAGCTCTGGATCTTACAACCTTTTTGTCCCCTCTTGTACTAAGTTCCCTGAGCCTTTTGGGGAGAAATGGGATATAGATGTCCCATCTAGGGCTGAGCCCTCTATAGTCTTGTGTTCTCCACATGTTGAACAGTTGTGGGTCTCTGTGATAATTGTCTTCTACTGAAAGAAGAAGCTTCTCTGATGAGGGCTGAGAGATGCATTAATTGATGGGTATAATAAGACATCATAGGAGTCATTATAATACAATGTCCATTTAGTAGAATATCTAATAGCAAGCTCTCCCTAGGACCCATGACTTGTCTAGCCACAGACCCAATAACAGTGCCAGGTATGAATTATCTCATGAAGCAAGTCTTAAATTCAATCAAAAAGTATTTGTTTACTCTCATAATATTTGTGCCACTATTGCATTAATGGGCACGTCTTACCAGGTCACTTGTTAATATAGTGCTCAAGGTTCACAGGTGGGTAAGAGTGCTAATTACTTTTCTCCTCTGGTAGCATGCATAGAACTTTCCAGCACTTTGAAAACTAGCCAGTAGGGATGACGCTTCTAAGTCAGTACCCACTTGAAATCTTCATATTTTATGGATCAAGTATGTGTTTTCTTCAGCAACAGAGTCTTACTGTCAAATTGTGGAAGGTAACCAAGAGCAATGACAATAGCTAGTAATGTTTGGGGCTCTATGAGATCCCATTGACTAACAACTCAAGGAGAGGTTCCATTCTTTCTACTTAGGTTTTTATTCACTAGGATGAGGTGTCTAGTTGGAGTACTGTCACCCTGGTATAGATAGTTCCACTTAAACTCTTTTTATAAATGTATATGTCCCTATTTTAGAAAGCTTCTACAGTAGTAGGGTTTCATATGTAATTCTTTTGAAAAGTGGTAGAATGACTATTTTCTATTTTAATTCTGCTGTTTTTTATGCATCAAATATACAGCAGGTACACACATGTAAATAGATAGACATACAAGTATGTAAGAATTTTTTGAAATAAAATAACAAAGTTTTTATGTCCACATAAATGCCATAAAGGAACACAAATAATATTTATTCAAATAAATGAGGCTTTAGATTTGGAAATGGTAGTTAAGCACATGAATAATGCCCCATCATCTCCAAACAAGTTTATAGTAGTGTTGTCTAAGAAGACACTGCAATGCACATATTGAATTAGATTTTAAAAACCATGTTCTATTTTGAGAGCTACAAGAAAATGGAAAAAGTGAAAATTTTGTCCTATTAAGCAAGGAAAACGTTATAAGAAATTGGGAGAAGAGGAACCCCCAAGTAAACCATGGACATGAAAATCAGGTTACATCCATACAAAAGTATCAGAAATAATAAACTGAGCTGCTGCATATTCATTTTAAAAAGAGCCACCAAAATAAAAATCTTATTAATGTTGTAGGTCAACATAACTTTTAAAGAATCCCTATGTTCTGAAATCTTTAAATGGGAGAATTCTCCTAGAACAAAGAAATGAACAATAAAGTTACATGTGACTTCCTAGAGCTACAGAATTTTCTAGAATAAACAAGGAAACAAACATTGGAAGAAGAAATTTCCATAAACAGCATTAGGTATTTAGTAGTAATGTGCTGAAGTATAAATCTACATATTTATCAATAATACAAGAAAAGACATTGGTGAAAAGCATGGGCAGCTATCTGAAGACAGCCAGTCTCCTGATTCTACAAGGATCATACATGACAGAAAGTAGTGAAAAAGATAGTCTAGTAAAGAGTAGATGATGTAGGTAAAGTAACACAGCTGGAATTTATTTTAGTGTAATTAATTATCCCTCAAGAATATGTTGGAATTGGATTGAAAGAGATAGATAATGACTAAAATATGAGAATTGCTTTTAGCTGTTATAGGCAGATAGAGAAGTTTCAAACAATAGGGAAGGTTTTCAGAATGATGGCCAAAGAGTGCAATATATGCAGTTATCACACCCTGCCTCAGTTATTCTTTCCCTTAGCAAAAGGCAACCTGAACTGTAACCTTTCTGTAATTTCAAGTCCATGTGTCTCTTGTGGTAACAACCATTGCCTGTGTTTTCAGATCACATTGCCATTTCCCTGTCCATGATCCCATTGGTACCTCCAGTCTGTTCATATTACCACCCTGTCAGTGTCCTGTGCATGATTTCTGTCCTCCTTCTTCCTCCTTGACATAAATTTTTTCATCATTCACTGCTCATCTTGCCTTGTTGAACCAGTATTCACTTGCCAAAATGAAGCTGTTAATTCAATTCAACCCTACTGCTGTGGTTTGGGCTGATTTGAGATTAACCATTAAAGGTTTGTGTTGTGGAAAACTGGTCCCAAGGTGGCTGTGTTGAGGTAGTAGAACCTTTAGGAGGTGGTGCCCAATTCAAAGTGATTGGGTCACTTTCATAAAGGATTAATGCTGATCTCTCAGAACAAGTGAGTTCTTGGGAAAGTGAGGTTTTATAAAGCTTCTGCACATAGCAGTTTCTATTTTGCTTGCTAAACCTTGTGCTTTCACTCTCCCCAAACTGTCTTTTATTTGTCATGTACCTAGAATCTGGTGCTTTGTTACAACAAACGAAAATGAGCTAAGACATGTCCCTACTTACTACCTGCATGTACAAAGCTGAACATGGCTGAAGAAAATCAGTAGTCACCCTGACTATCTTAGTTCTATAGACAGGAAGTAGTCTCTTGATGCTCAGGCACTATAGCTCCTGTGCTGGATAGTTTTAGTGTCAACTTGACATACCTGGGTTGAAGGAACCTCAATTGGGGAATTTCCTCCATACTACTGGCCTGTGGCCATGTCTGTGGGGCATCTTCTTGATTGTTGAGTAATGCGGGAGGTGGTGCCACCCCTGGGCAGGTGGGCCTGTGTTGCGTAAGAAAGCAGGCTGAGCAGGGGCCAGGGGAGCTAACAAAGCAGAGCTCCTCCATGGCCTGTGCTCCAGCTCCTGCCTCCATGTTCCTGCCCTGAGTTCCTACCTTGGGCTCCCTGATGAACTGTGACCTGGGAGATAACTAAATAAACCCTTTCCTCCCCAAGTGGTCAGAGTGTTTTGTCACAGCGATGGAGAAACAAGGTAGAACACCTCCCTAGGGTATTTCCTTCCTAATTCGATTTTTCCCCCAACTGTCAGCATCTTCATCTTCATCTTTTGATTGTTTTGAACACAGTAGAGTCCATTGCTTCTGTCCTGTTCAAGGACATTGCTTTGGACATGCTCTAGTCTCTCCTGAATAACCATTTTTTCTATTAGATCATTTTAACTGACATACAAGCATGCTGGCATTTCCCAACCACCATCATAAAAAGCCAAAACTTTGTTGATGTCACTACTCACACTTGTTACCAGCACATTTTTTCTTGTGTTGATGTATAACACTGCACCTTTCTGGGTTTCTCACTTTCCATCCTTCTCAGTCTCCTTTGTGAGCAATTCCTAGTTAACACTTTCATTTTAGAGCTCTCTGGCACTCATACCTTAACTTTTTTCTTAGCTTTTTATGCACTCCTAGCTTTGGTGGCTCTTAGGGCTTTAGCTCTTACAGGCAAAGCTGATAATTCATAGTTGTCTATATCACCAAGCTAATTCTTCCCTCTGAACTCCAGACTACTATATCCTACCATTTCTTTCTCTTTCTTCATTGATTTATCTATTTGTGTGTGTGTGTGTGCGCGCGCGCGTGTGTGCGCATGCACACGTGCGCCCTCACATGCATGTGTACACTCATGGAGGTACATGCCATGGTACATGTGTGGAGACAGGGGGGCAACTTGAAGGAACTTCTGCTTCTTTGTGGGTTCCAGGGATGGAACAGGTCATCAAGGCTCTGTTTCAAGTGCCTTTATCCCTTAGTTGTCTTGCTGCCCCCCCATTGCCATTTCTTTTCGATGTCTAATTTTAAACTGAAAATGCTTAGAACTACTTCTTTCCATAAAATGATCTCGCCTACAGCATTTACCACCTCCCTTAGTGACAATTACTTCCTTCTAGTTGAAATGAACTTCAGTTCAGATTTTACTTCTAGTTGTTCATCTTTAATTCCTCTTCATTTCTTGTACCTCCCATCCACTTTGTCTAGAATCCTGGTGGGACTGTCTTCAACTTGTACCTGGACTCTGACTTCTTAGCACCACTGCTGCTGTAGCCCTTGTCTGGGCTATATGGATAATTCAATGGCATCCTAACTGGCCTCCTTATTTGCTTCCTTACCATCACTTTCTGGATGCTCATTTCTCAATACAGTAGCCAGGGTAATGCTTTGAAATTAGATAATATCAGATTGCTTGCCTGTCAAAACCTTGCAGTGCATCCTCATTATACTCACTGTGAAATCTAACACTTTTACAATGGCTTTCAAGGTCTTATGTTATCTGCTTCCTCATCCCATGTGTTCCTTTCTTTAAGAAATTTCATATTAATCTGGTCATTTTACTACTATTTCACCAGTGTCCCCTCATTTAGCATCAACTGTTTACTCTGCCTAGAAAAGTCTTTCTCCAGTAATCTTCACAACAAATTCCTAAGTTCCTTCCCAACTTTGCTCAATGTCATTTCCTCAATACGAGTTTGTGGTGATTAATTTTAAATATCAACTTGACAGGATTTATAATTATCACAGAAATAAGTCTCTGGGCATGACTTTGAGGGATTTTCTAGATTAGGTTAATTGATGTGGAAAGACCCACCTTACACATGGGTGGCACCCTTCCATTGGCTGGGGTCTGAGATTGAATAAAAAGGAGAAAAGAATACGAGGGGTGGTGGTGCATGTCTTTTACCCCAGTCCTCAGGAGGCAGAGACAGGCAGATCTCTGTGAGATTGAGGACAGCTTGGTCCACATAGTGACTTCCAGGTGGGCTGGGTCTAGGGAGACCCAAGAGAGGGAGAGAGAGAGGGAGAGAGAGAGAGAGAGAGAGAGAGAGAGAG
>NW_008348081.1:806671-823610 GCF_000622305.1 Nannospalax galili
GAGAGAGAGAGAGAGAGAGACAGAGAGAGAGAGACAGAGAGAGAGACAAAGACAGAGAAAGACAGAGAGAGACAGAGAGAGACTGACAACAGCATTCATCACTCTTTGCTTCTTGACCACTGATGCAATGTGACCAGTTGCCTCAAACTCCTGTTGCCATGGCTTCCCCCATGACAGACTGTATGCTTGAACTACGAGCCAAAATAAACTCTTCCTTCCTTTAGTGATTTTTTCAGAAACTTTGTTGAAGCAAGAAGACAAATACTTAATATAGAAACTTGGTACCAGGAGGGTACCAGGAGTAGGGTCAATTCTGGAATAAATCTGATTGGCCATGTGCTTCTTAGGTCTTTGCAACTGATTTTTAGGAGGAATGTAGAATAGTTTGGAAGATCGGATTGCTGATAGAAACATGGACAGTGGAAACCTAGCTCATGGGGTTTCAGAATGGAATAAGGATTCTTTCAGGTAGTGGTCTATATCTGAGATATTCTGTCAAGAATCTGTATTCTATTTACTGAGAACTTGGATTTGGCTAAATAAAGGAAAGTGATTTGTTAGTTGGAGGAAATTTCAAGACAGGATAGCAT
The DNA here is from genome assembly GCF_000622305.1 of Nannospalax galili. Classification (NCBI taxonomy): domain Eukaryota; kingdom Metazoa; phylum Chordata; class Mammalia; order Rodentia; family Spalacidae; genus Nannospalax; species Nannospalax galili. Next base: position 807,262 of record NW_008348081.1, read on the forward strand.
TCAGTAGCCAGGGTATTGTTTGAAATTAGATTAAATTGGATTACTTGCCTGTCAAAACCTTGCAGTACATCTTCATTTTACTCAATTTGAAATTCAATAGTTGATTTGGTCACTGCTTACTGATAATCAACCAGGCCTATTGTCAGAGAGCAAAACTGAAGCAGAAAGGCATTAAAAATGTGAAGAAAATTTAGGTAATGAAAAGCATGTGAACAAGCTTGTCCTTATAGATAAGACGGGCTTGAAAGAAAGCACCTGTAACTGTTACAAAGGTGCTTTGCACTGGGACAATAGGACAACCTCCCAAATTAGGTCTGCATTTTGTGAAAATGAAAATTCATTTGAAAGGAGAGAGTCTAAATTGAGATGCCACTGAAAGTCTTCCCTGTCCCTTGAAAACAGCTGTCTAGAGGAGTGTTTCCCCAGGGTCAGCACACAGAAGTTGATGCTGGCAGAACTTGGCAGTTTCATCTACATCATACTAGCTTTGTAGTCATGAAAGACATAGGATTGAGGAGGTGGAGTCTTGAACCTTAATTCTAGAGATTCACACAGTTCAGGTAGTATGTAGCAGGGTCAAAATTACCACAATAAAGGCCTTGGGAGGCCATGCATTAAGCTGTGAAGGTGAAGCCCAAATTTAAATGGAGATTTCACTCTATTAGAAATGAAAGAACCGTGGGAGCTCACCAAAGAAAGCTGTAGGTATGGAATGGAGCCACCCCAAGAAAGAGGCTGTATGTGCTGGAGGAAACAGAACTGAATGGTAGGGCTATCTGTATTCTTTAGAGCCCAAAAGAGTTCATTATGAGTTCCAGATACAGGATATGGAACTGCAGGATTCGGTGTTGGCCTTACTGTGTTTTGGTACTTGCTTTGGTCCAGTCATTCCTTGCTATGCTCCAATTCTTCTCTTTTGGAATGGGAATATTTGTTCTGTCCAATGGTGTATTGTAAATATGGAGCTTGTTTTTTATTTTACAGGAATTCACAATTAATAGATTGTCTTGAGTCACAGATGAGATTTGGACTTTGTACTTTTAAACAGATGAAACTGTTAAAGACCCATGGAGGCTTTTGAAGTTGAACTGAAGGCATTTTGCATTGTGAAATGGCTTTGAGTCTATGCAGAAAAGGGATGGAAAGTTCTGCCTTAAAATTGGTAGTCTAATGGGTCAAGTTGACAAGGGTAGAGCTGTGATGGTTAGCCTTGATTATCAATGTGACAGGATTTAGAATCACCATGGATTCAAATCTCTGGGCAGATCTGAGAGGAATTTTCTAGATTAGGTCAATTGAAATGGGAAAACCCACCCTAAAAATGGGTGGCACCATTCCATGGGCTGGAGTCCTGGACTGAATATAAAGGAGAGCTAAGCCACAGCATTTGTCTTTTTGTTACTTGACATGGATGCAATGTGACCAACTGCCTCAAGTGCCTACCATCATGACTCTTCTGCCATGATGGGCAATACCTTTCACCTATTAGCTCCAAATGAACCTTATTCCTTCTTTCAGTTGCCTTTATAAGGTATTTTGTCTCAGCAACAAGACAAATAACTAATACAGACCTGCACTGATTTTCTAATGCAGTGCTGCATTCTAACCTCCTACCAGCATTCCTGATTCCCTCTTTACACTATTGCAAGCATAAGGAACTGATTGGAGATGCCCAATACTCACTTAAACATATGTGTGTGTACACCTATAAACCCAGCACTGGGGGACAAAGACAGATGGTTTGAAGGAACTTGAAGGCCAGTCATTCTAGCTGAATTAGGGAACTCCAAGTTGGGTAAGAGACCTGTTTCAGAAATAGAATAAGGAGGACAGAAATAAAGGAAGCTACCTGAAGTTGACCCCCGACTTCCAGACATGCATGCACAGACAAGTGCACCTGCACATGCACATGTATATAGCACACGCATACACGCAACACACACACACGCACACACACACACGCACACACACACAACACACACACACGCACACACACACACACGCATACACACAACACACACACACGCACACACACACACGCACACACACACACGCACACACACACACACACACACGCACACAACAGCACATTCCCCTGAAGCCCTGAGAGAGAGCTGTTGGCAGCTTAGGAAAAGTGCGCCACACACGCACACACAACACACACACACGCACACAAACACACGCACACACACACACGCACACACACACACACACACGCACACACACACACACACACAAACACAAAGTGAGCAAAGAGAGATGAATGCTGGTATTCAGCTCCTCACTTTCTCTGTTTTTCCTTTTTATTCAATCCAGAGCCCTGGGATGGTGCTGCTTATATTCAAGATGGGTCTTCCTTCCTCAGTTAAACATCCTTGGAAACAACCTCACAGACACACTTAGGGGCATGTCTCCTAGGTGAATCCAAATCCAGTCAAACTGACACTAAAGATTAACCATCACACACGATTTTTGAAAATATTGAGTAATTTAATAACATTTCTATTGCTTTTGACTGTTTGCTTCCTTTGCAAAGTGAGGTCCAGGCAAACATGTGTCTAGAAAAGCCTCTGTCACTATGCAGGTTCTCAGCTACATTTTTTTGAACAGATGAACATAAATGCAAATTTGCAGGTTTAAAATCTATTTCAAAAATACCCCTGAGTTTAGATGGACACATTAAAGATATAATAGAGAAATTCTTGTGAATACTTACGTCCAGGATGTTTGAAATTGTAATTTAAGAAATATATTTCCCACTAAAATGCTGGGCTTTGGTTTTGGATACTGTGCTGCCATCTAATGAAGTAAATATAAATTACATAAGCTTCCTTCTCGTCCACTGCTGCTGTAGCTTCCTTGGGAATATTTCTAACCTTGAGATAATCAAAGACTTGAGAAGAATGTTAACCAGTAACTCCGATCCAGATCTTTGATGCAAGTAGAAGCATGCAAATACATTTCTTGAAGTCTCAGAGCACCCGATGTACAAAGCTAAAGCTGAATGAAAGATTTTATCAATTACAAATGTGTTCTCCTCACTTCAAATAGCGTTTACATAGGAAAATGAAACAAATAACTTTCAGAGTTACACTTACATTTACAAAACAAACTTCTGGTTTGACCTTGTACTGACCTGAAACCTGGGGAATTTCTTCCCTATAAAACGGAGCCTAAAGGAAAAATCTGCAAGTGACTCAGGAGAGGGAAAATGAGGAACTGTGTTTGATTTTCTCCACCTGGGACTCAAAAATGGCTTACCTGAGGCTGGAAGAGTAGTAGTAGTAGCAGTAGTAGAATGTAATAGATTTCAAGGAGAAGTAACATTTTGTGAAATACGTAACAGTAGTAGGTGTTGTTAAGCTTTGCTACTAGTGAAGATGTTAGGGCACAGAACTCATCTGATGACCTTGGTTGATTATGCAGCGATATTGAACAAGCAAATGAAGACACACTAAAAACTTAAAATATCATATGAAAATCTATGGCTGTGAGTCAATTATCTGTTATTTTATCCTCACTGTGCAGATGTATTTCCTGTAGGCTAGGAAAGTGTCCACACTATAGCAGTCATTTCATAGTCTCCTTTTAGTTCTTTTTTCTCTTTTTTTGCAATTATTTTATACCCTTTTCTATATGATAAAATTTCATTTTTTTCTTTCTTTAGACTTCAACTGTATATGCACAGAAAATAATCTTGAATCCCTCTCTTTTAAGAGTTTGATCTTACAGTTTCCTTTATTTATAGACCATCAAATAATATTTTATTGTGATCTATAATAATATTAAGAATTTTGTTTATTTATTCTTCAAAGTTACTATAAAGAAAAAGCTCTAACTTTTATATATTGACAAATTGAACAAGATATAATGTAGGAAAGCCATCTAAAATTTTATTCACACAGATCTCAAATGGGTACTTACTGTTCCTCAATATATCCAACCTCCTTTCAATGTACTCTTTTCAATTCGACTATACATAAAAGAAGTCCGTGTATAACGTCAGACCGTTTGGGATTCTGATTTGTCCTGCTGTGATAGGTTCTAAAGGAACCTCGAGCCTGTTGTTCTTCTGCAGCTCCTTATGCTTGTTTGAGTAACTGAAGTTCTGAAGTTCTGTTCTGTTCTGTTCTGATCTGTTCTGTGATTTTTCTGTAGTAGTGGGAACTGAATCCTGGACATTGCACATGCTAGGCAAGCATTCTCTCACTGAGTTGTATTTCTAGCTGAAGCTCTGAACAGATTACTGTTGATTATTTTTAACACTCCACTGATTCATGCCTAGAGCCTGAACTAGAAATCTACAATAATCTCCAGTGTCATAAAAGCAACAGACACATTTCTATAAGTTATTCAGAAGGCTTGATTCTACTTGTAGAAGTTGAGTTGTATTTTAGAATACTAGTAATTCTGATTTTGCTTCTGGATTATTTTATTAATTTACTTAAATCATATATTAAAAATCAAAGCCACTTTTTTCTTCTCACAACAGCAATCTGATAGCATTTGGGAAACTCCTTCTGTTTGAAAAGGAGTCAGTTATAGATTTGTCTCAGGGTGACTAATAGTCATATTACAGTTTAAACTACTAATAAATAATTACTATCTTTGCTTTTACAATTTTTATTCTTGTGTTTTTTTCATTTATATGAAAATCACATTCAGATAGCCTATTAACTTTTTCTGTTTGCACTTAAGCATATATTTTAGATCATTTGATAACTTTCAACAATAGAAGATAATTACAGATGTCATGTATCTCTCCCTGTCCACGTCTGCCATCCGTGTCTCCCTAAACTGTTCATTTAACCATAGTGTTCAATATTTCCTAATTGAATAGAATCATTTCCTGTCAAGGGAATAAGTGCCTATGGACCCTTGCCAAAGACGTCACAAGGTAGGAAGAAAATTGAAATTTTCTCTCTTTCAAGAAAATAATTTAAGAAGGCAAAATACATATGAATCATCTATGAACTAGAGCATGGAAGCAAAAGAGAAGAGCTGTGAAGAGTCTGGTCATACTGTGGACTTCATGATCGGTCAGATACCCATCAAGGCAATATGTCTTAAAAGGCTGGATTTCATAGAGGCTGTCCAAAGTGAAATGAATAACTCATTTGTTTAACAAGGAAGTAGTATACTATTTAGTTTGTCACCAATTACTAGAATCAACTTTGGCTGCTGCATAATCATTAATAGAGAATAGTGTCATTGGCCAGGATCCAAGGGGCAAAGAAAGCTTTATGTCAAACAGGATCTTTTCTGCAGCATATTTCTGTAAACAATTAGATCTACAAAGAGGTACCCATTTCTTTTTAGTGCTTCACTTAAAATGAAACTTCCTTCTCAAACCCAATTTCTAACTCACAGCATTTCTTTCACAATATTTAGCATGATAGGATGTTTTCATATTCTTATTTGTATGTATGTGTATTTGAAACTCCCACTTGACTATGAAATTCATAGGGTTAGGAGAAGATCTCTTTAGTTCAGGATAGCATCCCTATTTCTTATTATTCTTCCCACTACTCGTGGATGCTCAGTAAATAACTGACTAAATTAAACTGACAATTTACATTTATCATTCATGCCAGAAACATGTTTTAACTAAAGGTATGTCTGAATTCTAGTGATGAGCATTGTTCATATTCAAATATGATCTCTCCTGTTCTGTAAACTGTCAGAAATAATACACAAATGGAGGAAAGAGGGCTTAAATACAGTGAGAGTGGACTAATGAGGAGTCTCTAATTACAACACATTAAAACAGAGCTACACTTTAACTTATGACTGTTACAGTTGATGAATATTAGTAGGGGTAGCAGACTCATTAAGGAATCAGGGAAAGTGTGACCTTTAGGTTAAACTCAAGCTACTTCCATTCCAGTTAATGAATATAATGACCTTGGACAAGCAACTTAGCTTCCATGTGTTTTCTTTCTTTATCTGGGGTGAAATTGTGTGTTTTTTCTACTTATAAATCTTTGTCATGCCATGTATCCTTTAGGTAACTCTAGACACTGAGATTTGACAGTTATTTTCAAACACTTTTTTTAGCAAAAGTGAAACAGAACTACCCTAGGGATCCTGACACCCGCTAAATTTTTTAAAGTTGGGAAACACAACAGAATCAAAAATACACTTAAAAGTGAGTATATTGAATGAACCAACTAAAATCTTACTGTGAGGATTAAGCCATCAGGATAATTCACTTGGGCTGTTCAGTGAGTGATATCTGCCAGTGCACAGCTGGGCTTGGCACTCTGCTTCAGATGCTCTGTACCATCTTGGTTTAGCTCTGGTTTTCCATCACTCCCTAAAGATGTCATATCTCAGGAGTAGCTCAGGAGCTGGTGACCTTAAATATACATCTCATTTCTCTTTCTGTAGAGAGATCTGTGACCTTGCTGCACCCCTGGATTTGTTTGTGGGGAGACACAAAACAAACCTTTATTGCATCTACCTTTTGACAAAAAAGGAGGTGTGGACTCAACTGAAGTGTGTTGGGCTGCTCCTATATAACTTGGTAGTTTCAAGGAATTCTTGGCTAGTAAGAGGTGACTATCCTGTGGTTGCAAATAAAGTAGATTTGATTTTATTTAAAGAAACTGACATAATTCTAGGCATATTTTGTATCTGATTAACCCCATGCTTGTCTGCTAACCTCCTGGTCCTGGGTGTAAAGCAGACAGGCACTCAGCTATTCAGTGGGCAGGAGAGAAAAAGTGGCATCATGGAAAGTGTTCAGAGGACTCACTATTGAACTGTAATCAAGAAAAAAGGGTACAATTTTTGTAGGAAAAGCACAAGAATGACGGTTCAAGTGTTCAAATAACATATTAAAAGGACTAGACAGGTAACTGAGCATATTTGGGAATTGAAGGTGGTTTGGTTATGATCAGTGTGTGTTGTCTAAATAGTGATACAATTTAGTAAGTGCTATGTATATAACAACTTTGTACTGGAAGGCCCATCACATGATTAGATTTGAGCTTTAGGCAGATCACTGGTAGAAATACCTGTAAAAGATTACTGAACTGACAGTGTATAGATTTTGTGTGTGTGTGTGTGTGTGTGTGTGTGTGTGTGTGTATTTATAGAAATACTTTCTAAAAATTTAGGTCCAGAAAGGAAGGTAATCAAGACTGATGGAAAGATATAAAGTAAAGAATATCTATAAATGTGATTTTACATATGAGTACTATTGTGAATTAAGTAAAAGTTTAACGTGTTTGGATAGATTCACAAGATATGTATACAACTCCTCAGTTAGGTTTCTGTTTACAAGCTCAAAATCTCTGGCATTGATAATATTTGAACACATATGCCACTGAGCAGAACATTTGTTGGTTTGCACATATAAACACAGAACAGATCTCAGAGCCATCTGTTGTATACTTGGGTAAATGGTGTTAGAAAATTAGCAGCTCTTGAGGCAGTTGAAAAGTGAATGTTGAAATAATCTAAAGATCATATCCCTGAGATTGGGAAGGACTTAGACCTATAGATTCTTCCAGTTAATGGCCATTGTTTGTTTATTTTAAAACCTCACTCATGCCCATTGTTGGATTAAAGACACAATGCAATAAAAATAGGTAAATACTACTTTCGGCTTCCTTCTCCTATTTCCATGTGCTTGCTGTCTGTCAGGCCCTGAGCTTCATGCTGCATGTGCTAGAAAGACTAAGACATAGATCCTGACCTTAGGCAACTCCATTGTCTAAGAGGAAATGTACAGACAAGAATTACTTCTGTGCTGTTTAACAAGTACTATGATAATAGACTGAGCAAAGATTTGGGAGAACAGAGAAAAGAACAGCTAATAATTGCTGTTCAAGCAGGATTGTGGGTATCTTCACAACTGAGGTGACATCAGATCTGGTGAAGGATGGACAAGAGTCTTACTGTGTTAGGGTAGAGGTCAATGGAGAACTGTAGACTCAGGAAGACTACATATTCTTGTTATTTGAAATAAGTCTACTGAGTCTGTATCCAGTGACTCAAGAATGTGATGACAATGTTGAAACAGGAAAGTAATTAAATTCTAAAATTGAATGAAAACTTCCATCTATATTTAGACCTGATGCTGACAGAGAGAAGCTATCCATTCCCTGGCATACAATAAAGAAAGCGCCACAGATAAGCAACTAAGAAGGCAAACTTCTGTTTTCTTCTTTATGCGAGACAGAGATCTGGAGGCTCCTTCTGCTATGGCCCTTCCCTCAGTTTCCCTCAGCTATGGCTAAGGGCTACGGCCCTTCCCTCAGCTGACCAGTCCAGACCAGTTTAGACAAGTCCAAGAGCAGACATGGACATATGCCCACTTGGAGATCTAAACTTAACAGCCCCCTCTTCTTTAACCCAAAATTAGGGGATGGGGCTACCTGACACCACCAAGAATGCTTAAAAGATTCAGGCCCTCCTGAGGGCTTTGGATTTCAGTTTCTGAATCCCCTCTCCATTTTTGGAGAGTCTCTGTAGAGAGTATATGTTTTACTTTTAATAAAGTTTGTTGCCTGCTATGTCTGAGGTTCTTCCAGCCTTTTAATTCTTTAATTTCTGGAGAAAATAAACCCAATCAAAACCCCTAGATGGTAGCAGTACTGACATGGGGAAGGAAAAGTGCAATAGTGTGTTCAGTGCTACTATTTGGAAAGTGATTAACATAACTGATCTCAATCTGAAGTCAGTGAAGCAAGTTTTGTATGTATTTATTTGTAAAGATTAAAAAAATGGGGCCGATCAGATGATTCAGTGAGTAAAGGTGCTTAATATTAAGCCTGATGACCTGAGTTTGATCTCTAGGATCCACATGTTGGAAAGAGTTGTTCTCTGATCTCTACACATACTCTGTGGCACACATGTCCCCATATGCACATGAATAAATTTAAAAAATCAAAAAAATACATTTTATTTATTATTTTTATTCTATGTGTATAAGTCTATTGCCTGCTTGCATGTAAGTGCACCCATGTCATGCAATTCCCACAGAGGTCAGAAGAAGGCATCAGATCCCCTGGAACTGGAGTCAAGGATAGTTGTTAGCTCCCATGTGGCTGCTGGGAACTGAACTGGGGTCCACTGCAAGAACAGCCAGTGCTCTTAACTATTGAGCCATCCTTTCAGCCCCTTAAACTTTTTTTTTAAAGAAAGAAGAAAAATGTCCATGGTTACTCTTTGATACTGGTAATATCTGGATTTTCTGACTGCAAAAGTCAGTTCTGTTTTCACTGCACAGTTACCTCTGTCCACCTGTCTTGAGTATACACTATAGATATACATATAAAAACAAGGAGCTATAAACAAATAAATACACATACAAATAAATAAGTGCATAAATAGATACATGTGTATCTTATATTTGCTCTTCACCACAGTACATATTTATATTGTGGAAATTTTTATTCATAAATATAAGTAATATGGAAAATGTGGTAGCTATACTCTTCAAGATAAATACCTTATTAGAACACAAATTTAAAAATATTTTTACATAAGTGGTCATTATCAGACTTGGTCATAGCCTGACTTGTGATGTTTTGTTTTATTTTGGGATGAAACATCATCAGGATAGCCTGCTGATAGCAAGGCTCAACCTATTTCTGTGCCTTTTTACTGAGAACCTTTCAGCAGGTAGCTCACTTACTGTTTGCTAACACTTACAAGTGTTAAAATCTCTCATGTCAACAGGTTGGGGATCTGCTGTTGAGTCAATGGGACATTTTGTTGACTTCACAGGGGTTTTACAAAGGAGATCAAAGGATGCATTATGTTTCAATACATAACTTTATAAGACAGATGGAATCCACCTTGAAAGACCCATGACACTTAAAACCAGATTATCAAAAGTTTCAGACACTCAAACTTATTAGCTTGCTCGGGTCTTATCCTAACACTGTCAGCACTTTTTAGCTTCATTTATAGGTAGTGGACAGTTCAATTTGATTTTTAACTGCTGCCAAAGTTCAGTCATGGGTTAGAGAGGTGGTCTCTGAATTATGGGTTGTTACAGTGATGGTCTGGCTTGGTATGTGGACTTGTTTTCCCCAGTGATGGCATCACACAAATAATTAAATCATTTTGCATGAAGAAAAGAAAACAAACAAGTAAATAAATAAACGAACAAACAAAAAAACCTACTCACAACTTTTGGGAAAAATTCCAGAGCAAGAATGGTATTTGGCTGGGTGGTAGCTTTGCAAATCTGTTCTATCTCTGCTGAGAAAGGAGCATGAAAGAAAGTTGTTCATTCTTTCATCTTCTAGAAACTCCAAAGAGATTTGTTCCTACCCACATCTAACACTTAAAAGACATACAACCTTTGGGTTTTCTCCCTCGAGCCTTAGAAAGGATTGCAGTGTTAGAGATCGGAATAGTGTTCTTGGGTAACCTATTTTTATCAGTGAAATGAAATGATGTCTGTGCATCCAAACTATTAACTATTAAATCCCAGGGTACTATTCTTTTATTAAAAATCATCTAGATATAGTATTAGATGTGGCAATTTAAACTGTATTATTTTATAAATTAGAGGCTTGAAAAGTATGTTGTTTGATGACATAGGAATTCATATTAGTGTTCCAAAATTTTTTAAAATGCAGTTAGTACCAATTGCTTTAACATACACAAAATCGCATTAATTTACCCTCATATATTTGCTGTGCTGCAAAAGCAAAGTAGAAGAGTTTGGATTCTTATAATGTGATACTTTAAGTTGTACAATGATGAGATTAAAAAAATTCTTATCCTTTACTATGAGAAGTTGGGTTCAATAAACATCTCAAATGGATACTGTGTTTGCTCATTTCTTAATGATTCTTCTATTAGCAACTAGAAGTTTTAAAAAGTAGATTAAAATAGTTGTATGTTATATTTCAAATCATGAGTGCACCAGGCACTGAATTAAATATGCAAATGTTTAATCTCTGGAAATTACACATCTCACTTGTCATTTTGAAGTACTTTTTGGGAAACACAGATATGTTGTATTTATGCTTGATAAATTTTCTAATAGAATTCAAAAAAAAGTTTGCTACCAAACACACTATGAAATGTAGTAAGCTTTGCTTACTTTAAATTATGTTTTATTCTTTTGTTATTTTGAAAAGCCCTTCATTTTCTCATTTTGGTTAGGAGCAGTTGTGAATCCTTTTGTTATATTGATGTAAAAGTTCCTTCCCATATGTTGCTGGCACATTCATCTGAACACTTAGGCTTTTAAAGGGAGCAGTTTTGCCTGCCTAGTCTCCTAATAGCCACCCTTTGAAGAACAATCTTTTTCCATTTCTGTCTTGTGGGGACTCATCCAGAGAAGACGAGGAGGTTAAAGGCGTCCACCCATCCGACAGGTGTGTGGATGGGAGAAGTTTCTGTCTCTCTTTGTTGGCAGCTGTGAACCTGCAGGTGTGAACACCAGCAGCATCATTCTGTTTGATAGTTAGGCTTTGAATGTGTCAGGTGGGGACATTTACACCAAAGCTAATGGGGGAAAACCTCTCATAACTTTGTTGTCTAGGCTGAGGAGCATAAAACAGAATTTTTAAAAACTATGTTGAGAGCAGTAAAGCTTGGTGTGGTTTCACCTGTCAAGTTTATCGGCAGGAGTCTTGTTTTAACTTGACCACGAACAGATACGGTTTCTTACTAAAAATCACACTGAACAGTTTTTAATAGATTACTACCTAGAAGTTCTAGCATTATCCACAAACTCTTGCAGAGAGACATGTCTTGCTCTACTTAGAAAATACACCACCTTCAATTCATTTCTATTCAGATCCTTCAGGTTGAAACTATAATTATATTTTGTTTTTATCACACCACCTTTCACTTTAAATTAAGACATATGTAGTACCAGGTCAGAGGCACTGAAAAATGTCTCTCTTTAAAACACAGAAATCTTTGGTATCTCTTATTTACCCTGGCTCTCATCCAGCTGTCACTTCTCTCTTCCATGATTCATTCTGATAATGTTAACCAGCTGCTGATTTAAAAATATATTTTCTGGAGTTCATTGACACTTTCTTGTTCTTTGTATAATAGGAAAAAAACCAAGAAAGAATGATTTCAGATGCTTTATGTCTGTGTAATTATCATTCTGCAATCAAGGTGAAAATTTTATCTATTAAGGTCTGTTATCTTCATGTCTTGGTATGACCCTAAAAGACAAATAATTATTTTATTTATACATCATACAAAAATATCAGAAAGGTTTCCAAAGCTTCATGTATCAACATGTAACAACAGACATTGCTTTAAATATCTTTAATGGCATGTGTTCTTTTACTCTAATGAGTTAATGTTTCTATATCTATTACGCAAGAGAAAAGGCTCAACAAATGCCAGTAATTTGGCAAATGAAAAGCGTTTATATATCAAATTAAATTTATTTGTTACTTAAGCCATAGAGATTCAAATTAAAGTCTATGGCCATACCACCCTGAATGCACCCAATCTTATCTAATCTCAGAAGCTAAGCAGGATCGGGCCTGGTTAGGACTTGGATGGGAGGATGGAATAAAGACAATATGAAAAGACTCAAAAACATTCTTTATACATTTTTTTGGATATTAAATATTTAAATGATACAATTTTATTCCCAAATACTCAAAAATATTCACACGAAAAATGAATAACAAGATATTATAATAAGATAAAAGCTACTTTATTTTGGTTTACTCTGTGCCAAATAGCTCCTTTATATTAAGGCATAAAAGAAAACTGAGAATAGAAGTTTGAATAACTTGCAGTCACCCATATAGTAGGGTCATAAGATGTTAGCATTAATTATATCTTCAGATTAGAGTATATTTATCAGCAAAAAAATGTGTATTGGATTGAACATGTTCCCCAAATATTATTTTGAACACACACATACACACAGACATGTAGACACACAGACACACATACATACACAGACACAGACACACACACACAGACACAGACAGACAGACAGACACATATACATAGTTACCTAGATGTAGAGACATAGACAGACATATTGCTTTAAGAGTTAAATTAGAAAAACTGAATTGGTCACATTATAACATAGTCTTCCTTGATGTGTTTGACATGGATACTTTTCATTTAATTATCAGAACAACTCCGTGGAATGGATACTGTTATTATTGCCACCATACACAGGTGAATACATTGAAGCCTACTAATTTAACAAGCAAGCAGAGAAATCAGGGTTTGAACTCAAGTCTCTCTTACTGCAGGACCATAGCAGTATTGACGGTGTGCTTTCTGACTGGGTGGAGTAGTTTTCACTGAACAGATTTGAATCTATATGATCCATAGGGCTGAGATTAAATTTGCATTGAATCTTGGATTTGTTATAAAAGTTGTACCCATTTGTTTATTGAAGCTAACATGAAATTCTTTATCCAATCATTTCCCACTATCTCCCCAGATTACAAATGGGGACCAGTTAGTTAAGGAAATTTTTTCAGTATTGAGGTTTTATTGTGTTTGAGTCTACAATATTGGTAATTGAGAAGAGGTGGGCAAGATGGTGAGACCAGCTCCATGTGCTGCCAGCGCAGGTGCCGGCTCCAGAACTGGTCAGCTTTGGTGACAACGACTTTACAAATTTGCTAAAAAGTGGCTGACTGAGAGACTGGTAATCTTTGTGTCTCTGGTAAAGTTACCATATGCCAAGCTTTCTTATGAACTTTGTGATTATTTACTAAGCATTTTGTTTTCCATTTTTATTATATCTGAATTTATGGAGAACACAATCTGGCTCATAGGGGGAATGAGAAGGCCAGATGTTAAATGTAAACTAGCAAGCCCTTTGTCTTGCTTACAAGGATGAAATATTTGATTCCTAGTTTTAATTAAATGAAAAGTAATAGCTTTTCCTCCTAATTATTTTGTATCATGATTTTTCCACTTCTGTTGCTATTCTTTCATAGTAACCCTATCACCACTATTGTATATAGTGGTGATATAATAGGACAATTGACTGACAAAAATTTTACAAAATCATTAACCTCCATCAAAATGACCTGCAACTTTTATGTCTAGTTCATTCTTTTAAGAATTCCTCTCAAACCTTAAAATTTGTCTTTTGTTGATTCAGCTTATTATAAGCATTTATTTAGGTTTCAATCTTTGTATATAATAAAGATTTGCATACAGAATAACAAATTCAGTTATTTTGATATTGCTGAGTCTCTTCTTCACTTTCCTACTTAATAGTGGAGTAGATATTAAATCTGATATGAGCGTATTTATAAACACATATGCATGCTGTCCTGCTTAAATGTGTATTATTTTTATACAATTAAAAATAACCTATTATTTGCAGGCTTGGTGTGGTGGTGTATACCTGTAGTTCTAGCACTTGGGAGGCAGAAGTACAAGGATCATCAGTTCAACGCCATCCCTGTTTGTTACATAGAAAGCCTGAGGCCAGCCTGTCTCCTACATGAGACTGCCAGAAAAACAAAACTAAAATCCCAAACCCTAAAACACTAATTTTCTTTTTATATTCAGGTAAACTTTAGAGACAAATATGTGCTCACAACTTTTTGGAAGTTAGTAAATGTGATTTTTAAATTTTCTTATTTTCTCCTAGACTATTCTTCAGTACTTCTGTGGGAGGTATAATTCTTTGGTAGTGTCTCAGTTTTTCCTGGATATTTGAAGTAAACGTCACATCTTTTACTTAGAAGTATATTGCTTTATATTAAATAAGTTATTGGATAAGGGTGCCTTCAGGTAGCATGGAAACAGTGTAGAAGAATAGTCCTAATGCATCAAGGAGGTCTTGTTAACTGACTATTTAAATATGTAGGCATCTTCTACACTTTCAACAAGATTCTCTCTAGTTTTTATTGGGACACATCACTATCTTTATCACTGTACTCTTCTATCTTTGAAAGGGAGCTTTGCAGGTAAGAGAACTATTAATATTTTGTTCACTTAAATCTTCAACATGGGACCAACAAGGTGGCTCAGCAAGTAAAGGTGCTTGCTACCAAACCTGATGACCTGAGTTTGATCCCCAGGACCCACATGGTAGAAGGACTGATTTCAACAAGTTGTCCTCTGACCTCCACACATACACTGCAGCACATGAGCATACGCACACACATACATACAAAATAAACAACAATCTAGTAAAAATTTTAAAACAATTTACAACATGAAAAAAATAGCAGAATGGCATGTCACACTGAGAGCCCCTAGCTTGCAACCGGGCATTGGGTGTGCACCTTGGCCGACTGACACCTGCAGAGTGTTGCTGGCCCAGGCAAAGCCAGAAATGCACATTTTCATGTGAGATCTAGCATTTAACTATTGTTAATAAACAGGAAATTTAAATACACTTTGCTTACCAGAATGAACTAAGCTAGCAAGGCTCCAATTTGTGGTGACTGGTCGTGTTTTTCTCTTCTTGTGGTTTACCCAGGGAAATTGACTGATTACCATTCAAGCTAAGATATGATACTTTCTTCCTCTCCAATTGCTTCCCTTTCTCACTGCTATAAAGACATTTTTGTTTTTCTTTCTTTTATGTGAATATTATTGTCTAAGAATCTAGGTGAGCTGCTCTGAGACACTTTGCTGATTTAAAAACTTCAGAAACTGGGGCTGGAGAATGGCTCATAAGTTAAGAGCGCTGGCTGTTCTTGCAGAGGACCTGGGATGTGTTCCCAGCACCCACATGGCAGCTAACAACGGACTATAATCCAGTTCCATGGACCCTGACACCTTCTTCTGGCTTACACAGGCATTGCAAGCAAAGCACTCAGAGACATGAAATATAAGTAATGTAAAACCAAACCAGAACCAATGTAGTCCGTGCTCTTCATTTTGTGGGTGAGGTGAATGACACATCTCAGTTGCTCCTTTATTTTATGAATTGATCAGACATAAAATAAATTCTTTCCAGAGCATTTGTTTCACAAAGTATGTCTCATTTATGTTCACTTGTGCTGCAGTATTTTCAGAACTAAGACTCTCAACACGTACCTCCTTTATTTACTGAGGGCCGCTGCTGATACCATCCCCCTTATCTTTTGATATTTCACTCATGGGAAATCTCGCTAAAGAAACTTTCTCTGATGCAAGCAGGAGCTTTAGATTTAGACTTATGATCAGTATGGATTTTGCCTTTGAGTGGGTTTCCTCTGTGTTTTGATCTTTATTGCCTGCTAGAAAAGACAGATCCAAATTAGAGATTGACTTTAAGAACTAGGATTTTAAGGGTTAGCAGCCAGCTTCAAGGACTGCCAGCCTTCCTTCCATTTACATATATTTTTTTCTTAATCTTTTGTATATAAAGTCTCTTTATTATTTGCATATATGCATACGTGTATATATACTATATATACTATATA
>NW_008348081.1:823884-867926 GCF_000622305.1 Nannospalax galili
CATAAAATATTTCATAGAAATACTTGGAAAATAAATAAACATATGTATACATGTACATACACATATTTACACAAAAGATATACTAATATGACTTCCCAATAATCTACTTTTTAGTAATTATTATACTTTTTTGGTTTTTGGAAACAGGATCTCTCTGTAGCCCCAGCTGGCCTGAAACTTACTATGTAGACCAGGCTGGGCTTGATCTCACAGAGATCCACCTGCTTCTGCCATAATACCCAACATAATTATTATCTTTTTAAAATTGCTAGTTCAAATAAATATGTAATGAATATATTTCTGTAGCGTATTCACTGTGCAAAGGGTGGGTAAGTATCCAGGCAGGTCTCAGATATCAAGCCCAGGTGCAGCTTTGGTTTGGATATCTACTTTGAATCCATGTTCTTTAAACTTAATTTTCTGTGTCTCTAGAGTTCCTAGGAAGGTATGATCTTGTTGCAATCACTTTACATATTATATAGTACTATGTCTTTCAGAGAGACATTTAATGAAAGTATTCAGTTTTGAGTATAGTTGTATTATTTTTATCTTTTATAAGAGATTATTGCTAATATTTTCACCAATAATAGAAGTAAATCCAAAATGCTGCTGAGAATTGTAGCATTATTCCTTGTATCCCACTCCTGTGTCTTAGCATGGATCTTTTAGCCTTCCCCCAAAATAGAATATTATCTTAATGAATTGACTAAAAAACTAAGACTCTAAGTTGGTACTCGTGATTATCTGAGCTGACATGCAAACTCTATACATAGGAATTCTCTCCATATATGGGACTACTTTTCAGGAAGACTCACTTTGAGGTCTTGCCTCGATCAATTGTATCCTTATATCCAACTAGCACACGCTGCAGTTTAGTTTTTGAAAATTCAGATAAGGAAGAGCTTTGATGAATTTGTACAGGTCAATATCCATTTCAATTAGCTCATCTTCAGAATAGATACAAATGCTATGCTTAAACACATTTGTCTCAATGGAAAATATAAACCAAATTATCTCATTTAAAATACAGTAATTTAGAATACTTCTTTATGAATGTGTTTAATTCAACTCCAAAGGACTTGGTTTGGCAAATAATTTTGAGTATGAAAGATTTAAGTTTCTTGATAATTAAACAGAAAAAGAAGACAGTTGCCTCAACCACTGCTGTGTTTCCCCACATAGACCCCGATTCTGTCCCTATAACTTATGCTATGTGAAATGAAAAGATTTTGTGACATTTAAAACAATTTGTCTGTATGTGTGTGTGCACACATGTATGCATATGTGCTACATGTCCGTGGCATGAGTGTGGAGGTCAGAGGACATCTTGATATTCCCCCTTCTACCATGTGGGTCCTGGACATTGAACTCAGGAGCTCAGGGTTGGTGACAAGTGCTTTTACTGACAAGGTCATCTCATTGACCCCCTTGTGACTCTTGGCATTTGAGAGTCTATAAATTTACTTGAAAAGATTCAAGAAAGACTTTGAAGGCTCTGGAACAAAAATCTCAATCTAATCTGAATAGGTGAAATTTTCACCCAAGGATGCAACATGTAGAGAGAGTATCAAACTAGAATGAGATAAATTTAGGCTCAAAAACCACTGGATTTTACTTGGATAACATTTCAGGATTTTTTTAAAAAAATCAATAGATTTAAATACTTATTTTGATATCCATTAGTGCATCTTCAGAATAGATACAAATGAATCTGTATATAAGAAATCCTGTTAAAACAAGTAGGGGCGTACAGGGATTTAAGATGGTATCCCTAATGAAATGCAGAGCTCAGCATTGTGAGAAAATTAAGACTTGGGCCAAGAATCAAAGAGGAGCTGGACAGCCTTCAGAAGGCGTTTTTATAGTCTGGGATCAAGGAGGTTTCATCTGCTGAAGTGTTGAGGACTAGTAATGGTTTGCTAATCTATGAGGTGCTTTTATACTGTTTTCTTTGCAATTCCTGAAATGTTAAAGCTTAAAAGTAAGAGGTCGTGGGTTAGAAATCAGATGTTCTCTAGATGCAAGATGTTCCAGCTTATTTCAGAGCCAGTCCATGCTCAGGAGGGTGTGGGATGCTTTCAGGGCCCTTTCAAAGGTTAAAGATGTTAAACACCATCCTTCACTTCAATCACATTCTCCAGGAAAAAGAACAGAGAATGGGAGAGGAGGCACAAAGCCCTTCCCAGAGCGCTTGTATTCCCTGAGAGGAGGGCCACAAATTTGCACAAAGCTGTGGCAGGCCTGGTGCTTGATACTCTGTGCCAAAGTCACCCGTGAATACCACAAATTGGGTATATGTGGGCCTATCTTTCAGTTTGAATGTTTATGGGAGAAACATATGCAATTTAGGATCTATATCAGTATTTTAAAACTGGAACTTAATCTTCATAATTGAAAAGAGTGAATAAAGCCTCTTATTTCCATTTTCAATACAGTGCTGCCCATTTTACAAAAGGCTAATTCTTATGTTAGAGCATGCAAAAATCACTGCAGCCAACATGATGCTGAAAATTTCTTCACTCACTTCCAAAGCACAGTTTATCTGGTTTGATATAAATAGCTGTGTGCCCTAATTATGTATATATGAAAATGCAATACGTACTAATGAACATGAAAAATATAATTTTACAGCATACTTTTTCAATAGTATTTCTATTAATTTTTCCAAGTACATATTTGCACAATTTAAATATACTGTTGAAACTGTATTCTGAATAAAAAATAGCAAAAGAAATACATGTTTCCTTTCATTTTGCCATTAGAATGTTTCATAGCAGGAAGGCAAGTGGGTTATATTTTTAGAAATTAGAATTTTGTATATTTTATATGTACTCAAGTGTATATGTACTTATTATCAAAGTGATCATTTTTGACCCAAAGCTAAATATTAAAAAAATTAATGAAATTAGCTGCTAGTTAAGGTAACTATGGATCAGGAAAGTTATCGCTTTGAAATTGGGCTGAAGTAAAGGAAGGTCTGACTCGGACTGCATGATGTAATCAGTACAAAATGTGCACAAGTGCAATATCATTGTGAGGCTGAAACACAATCATTTAAGGAAATTCTTTGTCTCTTTAAGGCACAATGAATTTATATTTGAAGCAATGTTGCATAGTACAGAACAAAGGCATTGCTTTTAGATAGTTAAACCTTAGCACCCTAGCTTTTTAGCAAACTGTTTCCCAATTTCCTCAACCTGTTGAGCTATCTGTAAAATGGACCTACTCTCTAGCAAGTAATGATGTATATATCAAACACTATCATGTATATAAAACCTGTGGCCCAGTGCCTCTAGCATATGTTAGAGGTTCAGTAAATGTCACTTTTAAATTAGACTCAAAGTTTCACAGCATGGGGCTGGAGAGATGGCTTAGCAGTTAAGAGCACTGACTGCTCTTGCAGAGGACCTGGGTTCGATTCTCAGCACTCACATGGCAGCTAACAACTGTCTGTAACTCCAGTTCCAGGGGAATCCAAGACCCTCTTCTGATTGCATGACACAGGTTCACTTATATACATGCAAACAATATATTCATATACATAAAAAATAAAATATTTTTAAAGTTTCATAGCACACGCATAATGCACAAAACAGTTTTTAAATGTATCATACAAATTATATTAATTTTTGAATAGCTTTATACACAAGATTTATCCCAAATAAAGTGTTACATTGCATATTAGTTAAGTTCTTCTTGAGTTTTTTACTCCCTTGGAGTTCATCACTTTCCCAAGGACTCTGCTGCTCAAAGTATCTTTCAGTCAAGTAATCTTAGTTCAGCTCGCTAAGATAGGAGACACTATTTCAGAGATGAGCTAAGAAAGGCTTTTCTATTTTGTGTGTGTGTGTGTGTGTGTATGTGTGCATGTATGTGCAAGTGTGTATGCATGCATTGGTGTGTTGAAGAGCTGTGGTAAAGAACTACCCAGGTTTGACTATTGAAATCTAATAGAAGCTATTTGCTAAGTCAAATAAATGATTTAGAGCCATAGTTGACTTGTCACCATATCATAATTAATCAAAATAGTCACAAATCATATCCTATGAAAAATTATATTTTCAAAGCATGAGTTTGTATTGACACATAAAAACTGCATTAAACCAAAAGTATAATTCAACTATGTCATCATTTGTTAATAAGACCAAGGGTTTCTGTACATTAAAAAAGTTAATTTCAAATTAACCAATACTAGATTGATAATAAAAGCATAAAGAACATTTCTCTTACCTCTTCCTGCATTTTAAGAGTTTATTTTTGCTAATATAGATATATACATATATGTATATATATGTATACTCTATACTTTAAAATTAAAGTAAAAGCTGCATTGTGATAGACTTGTTTGTAAGCACATGCGACTTTCACGCTGTGAGACCAGTCATCAGATGGTGCACACACCTGTGAGAGATTACTTGCCCATCACTTCAGAATCTTCCAGTTCCTTTCAGTCACTCCAATATTCAAGTGCTTTCCAGTTTTCCAAGACAAGAATTTCTCTTAACTGTCACGATTGCTGAAGTTTCCTTTAGTTATGGTGAACTCAGAGCAATTATAGTAAAATTATTTTCTGTTTCTTTCTAGGATTGTTTGACGAATAGAGTAAATGTCTGGTACATACCGAATTATAACAATAATATAGTAGGAGCATATTTGATAAAATCAAACCGAGTTCTTTGCATTGGAGAACAGGCAACAGCATAGCAAAATTCTGTTGTCAGGCTACCTGGAGTTTTGAAAATATGGACTCATGCTGCCAATATTTTTTCAATATATATTATTTATTGAATTTTTTGTGAGGCTATTCTTTAAAACAAATTGATTCTATAAATCTTCTTTCTTCCCTTACCCCCAAACTAATGTTTACCTTGGCAGCAGGCCTCCAGATATCCCCATTGAGCCAGTGGGCACCACCTCTACCACAAACCTACCAATGTTTTAACCAAGTACCGTGGTTTCCAGGGGTTTCTGACAGACACCAGGTCCTGTCTGTGCGCCTGGCCTTAGACAGAGGAGATGGTGCTGCTCTTGCTGGTGGTGCTGCCCACCACTGAGCAAAAGCCCAACATCTTCAACACCCCAAGCCACTGCAGGTTGAAACATCCCTTAAAGCGTCTTCAAATGATCTCTAAGGAAGCTATAGCCAACAGAGGATTTTAGGTTTAAGAAAGGAAAGAGACACGGAGGGCAGGCTGGTGAACCCCAGGAAGAGGAAACATAGATGCTGCTCAGATGCCGCAGAGGCGATAGCACACTGGGCACTGTCCTAATGAGAGGATGGTTCTGAGCAGATGATGCCTGTGGGACAGAGTTAGGTAGGGAGATGCTTAGGATTAAGTGTATCCTTATTGTGTGGAGTTTCTGCTGCTAACAAAGATTGTGTAATATGCCTTTCCTTCATGTCACGACAATCAAAAAGGCAAATGCATAAATGAGCTGCTTCTAGACATGGATAATGAGCAGCACAGTGACAACACAAGAGGGAAACATTGAAGTTGAGTCCTATGATCCTTCACTGGAAACACATTAAGGACAAACAGTCAGGATGATGGATCTTAAGCAGGAAAAGATGGTCTTGCTCAGATGAAGAGACAGAACTGAGCTTGGGGTGCCTGAGATGACTAGAAGTTACACCAAAGTTCTTCAGAGCAATAAAATGGCTCCAAAAAACCCAAGGGTCTTCTTCATTATCTTTGCTGAATAATATTCATATGAATATAGTAATAACTCATGAAAATGGGCACCACACTCAAAAAAAAAAAAAGAAAAACAGAAGGAACTTTAATGACCTATATATACAGGTAGAGTTTCAATTATAGGCAAAGAAAACCCAGTTGAAAACTAGTGGTAATCCCTCCCCCAATTTTAGTAAAAACTATAAACTAACACATCAAGATGAAATCCAAACAGGCAAGCAAAATAAACAAAAGAAAAACATGACATACATTACTCTCAAATTGCTGAGAATTATCAAAATCCTACTAGGATCGACGAACATAGGAGGTCTTTCTATTTTCTTGTGCTCTCTTCAATTTCTTTCATCAATGCTTTAAGATTTTCATGGTGAAGGTCTTTTACTTCCTTGGTCAGGTTTATTCCAAGTGTTTTTCTCAAAAATATTTTGAATGAAGCATTGTTTTCCTGATTTCTTTCTCAATATGTTCATTATTAGAATGTAAGAAATCTATTCATTTTTTGTGTGTTGATTTTGCATTCAGCTTTTTGGCTGCAAATGTTTATTCATTCTTAGTTTTCTGATGATGTCTATAGGGCTTTTTTACATATAGAGTCATATTGTAATAAAAGGAGATAATTTGACTCTTCCCTCTACAATTTGTATTTAAAAATTCTTTCCTTATCTTGTTTCTTTAATGAAGACTGCAAACACTACGCTGAATAAGATGGAAGAGAGTGAACATCTTTGTCTCATGCCCGATTTTAATGAAAGTTCTGTGAGTGTTTTCCCCACTTAATATGTTGTTAACTATGCATTTGTCATATATAGCCTTTATTATGCTGAGGTATCTTTCTTCTATTCCTATTTTATTCAGAATTTTTTATAACATGGGGGATGTTGGTCTTTGTCAGAAACCTTTCTACACCTATTGATATATAATATGATTTATATCCTTGAGTATATTCCTGTAATGTATTACATTTATCAGCTTGAGTGAATTGAACCATGGACAAATTGCGGTAACAAATCTTACATGATTTCAAGACTAACTGTTATGAAATTACAGTGATCAGAAGCCCTATTTTGTGGAATGGAATAGAGGTAAGGAGTAAAGGAGTGAAGTGGGGTGAATAAGTTCACACATGAGTGAAAAATATGATGAACCCATTATTATATACAAATAATATGCTAACAATAATAATAAAATGCTGCAGTATCATAGGAGTGTAGTATTGATCTAAAACGAACGTAAGTCATCAATAGAAGAGAAAAGTCACACAGAACATATATACAATCAATTGATTTTTGACAAAATGTGCTGTGGCGATTCAATAAGAAAGGATATTCTTTTTAATAAATGATGTAGGAAAAACTGCATATCCATAAAGAAAAACAAGAATTTAACACCTTGCCTGAGAGACAAAAATTGAAATAGGCAACAGAAATAAACACAAAAGCTAAGCCTGTAAAGTATTTGGGAATCATAGGAGAATATCTTTAGGAACTTAAAGTAGACAAAAAAAAATTTTTGTTTCATTAGATAAGAACTATAGTAACTGATAAGGTTGACTTCACAAAACTAAAAGCTGCTGCTTCTCTAGATGTATCATGAATCAAATGAAAACATAAGCCCTACAAACTGGAAAATAATCCCAATATCATACAAAAGAGCGGCATGTAAAAAACGCTTACAATGTAATATTACATACATACAACTCAACAATTGACAAAATTGGTCAAAATTGGTCAAAATGCAGAGAATAAGTGACTGAGGGGCTATCCAACCCCAAATGAAACATCTACTATGAAAGTCCTACACTTAAGGCTCATGGAACATTGTGAAAGAGGGGGTAGAAAAATTATAAGAGCCAGAAGACCAAGACACCTGCTGTTAGACTGTGTTTTCTTGCCATGATAGGTAAGCTAGACCCAAGAAACCTCAAGAACATGATTGCATAAATAAGGTCTGCATAATGACAACACCAGTAGCCATGCCAATGTGAATAAGGGAGTGCCTCTAGATGAAGAATTAAAGGTAACCAATAGCTGCTGAGAGAGGGAGAATCAGCTTTCTCCAGGGACAAGCTGCCTAATAGGTTTTCTAATCCCATTCCCAAGTGGTCAGCCCTGAACACATATGTATACACAGACACAACTAAATGGGCTCAGTGTGATACACACACACACACACACACACACACACACACACATATACATATATATGGATATGAATGCTTATGTAACAATTATATTCAAAGGAGAGATTATAAAATTGGAAGGAAGTGGGGAATTTAGAAAAATTTGAAGGGAGGAAGGATGGAAACAATGTTAATCCATTCGTATGTATGAAACTCTCAAAATTTAAAAAAAATTAAAAGAAAATAAACCCAAATATGTTTAACATGAAAAAAATTTAATTTGACATTTCACAGAGGGAAACCTATGAATGATCAATAAACATCTGAGAAAAGGATTTTTTTAATCATGATCAGGGAAAAGCAAATAAAGCCACTGAAACAGTAAAACTTATCTTTTAGAAGGACTACAAATAACCATACTGATAGACCATAACAAGTATTGAGAAAGATGGCCGACAGCTGAATTCTCTCACTTTGCTGGTGGGAATGCAAAATGAATCCACTTTGGAAGTATAGGTAGTTAAACATCCATTTATCCCTAGTCAACAATTTTACTCCTAGAAATTCTCAAGAATAATGAAACTAATGAAAACATTTCTTTCTCTAAAAAAATTATTTATGTGTATATGTGTTTGCTTGCCTGTATGTGCACGACGAGTTACAGGTGTGTGCAAAGGCAGGAAGAGGGTATCAAAACCTCTGGATCTGGTGTTCTGGGTGGTTGCAAGCCATTTGCTGAACCATCTCTGCAGTCTCAGAAAGACATGTTTCTATACAAAGATTTGATCCTGACTGTTCATGGCATCATTATTCATACCAACCATAACCTGAAAATTATGTAATGTAGCTTAAGTTATGTATAATAATATAAATAATAGAGTAATTAAGGAATTGGTATTTAAGCATATTAAATTTCTCCAAATTAAGAATAAATCTATTTGTAGTCAGTAAGGATATAGGCAAAGGACAAAAATTGACATTGAGGGATCTCCACATGGCCAGTAAACAGATGAAAAGAAAGATACCTCAGTGGTTAAGAACATTTGCTGGTATCGCAGAGGACCTACGTTCAGTTCTCAGTACCCACATGGTGGCTCACACTTGTACATAACTCCAGTTCCAGGGTGTATTAGTTACTTTTCTGTTGCTGTGATAGAACCAAAGCAATTTATAGAAGGAAGAGTTTATTTGAGCTTACAGCTCCAAAGGGACAAGAGCCCATCATGGTGGGGAGGCATAGCAGCAGAGGTGTCAGGAGGAGGAGAGGAAGCTAGGCTCTACATCTTCAAGCAGGTACAGGAAGCAAGAGAGCAACTCAGGATCCTGCAAGTCTTACGAACTCTCTAAGCCGGCCCTCAGTGATGTGCTTTGTCCAGCATAGCCACAACTTCTAAGACTTCCCAAAACAGCACCACCAACTGGGGACAAAATGTTCAAATACTTGGAATCATTCTCATTCAAACCTCCCCACAGGGGATCCAACACCTTTTTCCGGCCTCTTTGGGCACTTCAAGCCCATACTGCACATATATACATGCAGGCAAAACATCCATACACATAATATAAAAAGTAAAAAAAGAAAAAAAAAGGAAGTTATTGCCATTAATTATCAAGGAAGTACAAAGTGAAACCGTAATGAGATACACCTACTAACGTGTTAGAGAAATAGCATTAAAAATCGGGTCAGCCCTAGTCTGGCAACTATTGGAGATTGATTACTACTGTGTGAGGGAAAGTAGGCCTTACCAATGATCTCTAGTTAGGCTGACTAGACTATCTGTGAATTTTCAATGAAGAACATCTGGGTACAAATGCTTGACTGAGTAGGACTTAACATGTGTGGCAGAATATATGAGGTCTGGGATGGGGGCATGGATGAGGGAGCAGGACTAAATTTGATTAAGAACTATTGTATGAAATGTACAGAAGTTCAATAAAAAAAAATTGGGCCAAGACCAAAATTTTTTTCACAAAAATAAAACACAAAAGTAAAAAAAATAATAACAATTTTTACCCTATAAAGGGGGAGGGGCATGCCCCTACCATACAGCACAGGCTGGAATATAAAATGTCTAATGCCAGGAATGGTTCCCTTTTTTTGGAATTTTTGACCTGTGGTTCCCATAGACTCTGAAACAATTCTGACTATTGTCATTGCTTTTGGTTATCTGACAGAACTTGACAGTAAAACTTTGTTGTTGAAGACAATACACATGTGTTGTAGAAAAAAACAAGGAGAAATAAAGCTGGTCCTGACCTTGAAACTTCATCTCTATTGGCTAGCTTTCATACTGCTGGAAGGTGTTATGTTATAGGAGGAACCAACCACTTTCTGATTGGATTTAGGGCCTGATTGTATAACACCTGGCAGTGTTATCAGGGTTAAGAACCTGTGGACAGATCAGTCAGAGGTCATAGGGAGAACCTACTACTATTACTGTGCTAAATGCACAGAGTATCAAACTAACTCCTGGTAACTTATTGCTATATCTGCAGGTTAGTTCATCTCTTAACTCTCAAGAAGCTTCTTCTTGCATCAGATAGTGAGTAATACAAAGACCCACAACTGACAAATATGCAGAAAAATAAGAGGCTTTAGAGTGCTAGGCCTTAAGTAGGCCATCTGGATCTCTCACTGAACCTGTAATTCCCTAATTTAGCTAGACTGGCTGCTATAAGATCCAGAGATCTGATTGTCTCTGCCTCCTCAGTGTTGGGATTAATGACCTGTGCCACCACACCAGGCCACTGTCTGGCTTTATAATTTTTTATTTATTCATTATCTATTATTATTTTATGCATATGAGTGTATTGCCTGCATAGATGTTAAGTGCGCTCATGTTGTGCAACGCCCATGAAGGTCAGAAGAGGGCGTCAGATCTCCTGGAACTGGTGTTACAGAAGGTTGTTAGCCACGATATGGGAGCTGGGAAACGAGCCTGGATACTCTGCAAGAGTAGCCAGTGCTCTTAACTGCTAAGCCTCCCATGGTATGGCTTTTTATTGTGTATGTTAGAGATCAGATTCAGAGTCTCAGACTTGTGTGACAAGAACTTTCCTTAGCGAGCCATCTCCCCAGGCCCATGTCATAATTATTTTACATAATATTCACTTATCAGAATCACCACCCACTATGCCCCCCTTTTAATTACTAAAACAATGAATTTTTCTATTCTTAATTGTGTAATAGAGGTAAGAGAATAATCTTAGCCAGGCAAAAAGTTTGCATACTAAAATGTGTTGATACATGTTCACTTCAAAAACCAGTGCCTTTTAAAGGGAGCTCCAGTTCTGAACTTTTGCCCAGTAAATAAAACCCAAAGAAAATTCCCAGTTAATCTTAGATTTAGGGACTATTTTTGAGCTTCCAATTCTACTATACCCTCTTATCTGAAGTACTACTAATCTTCACCACTTGAAGGGACACTTGGTATTATTGTTGCTTGACTGTAGAGGTTAATCCTTAACTGTAGGTTTGCAGTTCATTGACTTCTTAGAAAAGCTGTGCCCTGGAAGGAACTTTAACCACAAGTATTTAGGGGGTTTTCTTTTTCATTTCAATGATCGTATACCAGTCAAATCAAATAGATGATACAAAGTAATTGTTACTCTTTAGAAGGCAAACCTTTAGAGAGAAGGCAGTCTAAAATGCAGTGATTATGAGTGGACTATAATGAAAATAATTTAAAATGCTCTATTTCTAATTTTTTATTCTGTGAAAAAAGGACCAAATTTTTGCTTTTCCCCCTGATACCACCAAAGTCACATGCAAGCCTGTCCTATGAAGTAGACATATCTCATATGGCCTCCTACCTGCTGGGTGCTCTCAGGAGCAATTCAGGGGGAGTTGAGGAAAATGGAAGTTATGTCAATTGGGGAGGGAGGAGAGAGGGCTATACAAGTGTAGAAAGAAGAAAGAGATAATGCTTTGGTGGTGTGAAAACCCAAAGAGAAACATAGTATTTAGTGAGCCTGCTGAGCAATACACATATAATATAAATGTGAATGCATGTATATAACATGCTATATAACAAAAAGTACAGTACCAGGCATGGGAAATATACCTTTGAGTTGTTGGTCAGAGTGGTCCAAGAAGCTCTTGACATAACACAGGCTACTTCCACAGCTCTTGATTCCTTCCCAGAACTTGAAAGTAAGACTCTATTGCTGATGATATAACATACTTCGAACATAGGACTTGGAGCAATTGAGCTGGAACTGACCTGGAAGCCTCGTCTCTTGAAGATTAGCTCATGTAGTATCAGAAGTTACTATTCAAGCCTTTAAGGGACAACATTAATAAATGATTAAAATTATTTAAAAGTTCTACTACTTGGGGTTAATCAACAGCTGTCAAATTGGACTTAAGGCCTACTCAATAGGAAAGGAACTTATGAATGGTACTATAAACATAGATAAGTATACATGGCTGGAGAGGTCATAGACCCTAGAGGAAAACCTACCCTGTCACTTTTCTAGCCCAATGTAGTTTCTTACTGTATTCTAAGTATGTATCCTTATATTTACAGACAAGTGCAGCTCTAACCACTCATCAAAGAAGCATCTTCTTGCAACAGATGGAAATTGTTACAAAGTTCCACAACTGATCAAACACAGAGAATAAGTGCCTGTGAGGTCCCAGTCTAAGTGGCACATCTACAATGAAACCTAAAACTCAGGCTCAGGAAACATCTCAGAAAGGCAAGACCCCTGCTTCTAGTTAATGCAGTCTAGACATGATAGAGAAGTTGCACCAATGAAATCTCCACATAATGGTAGTCTATGTGATGGATGACAAAACCACTTGCCATGCCAAGGTGATGGGGGAAATATCACAGGGTCTCACCTCAAGATGAAGAGTTACAAATAATCAGTGGATGTTGAGGGAAGAGAATCAGTTTTCTCCAGGAACTAGCATGCTGAAAGGTTATGTAATCCCAAATAGATAGCCCTAAACACAGGTACACCACTAAATGAACTCAGTGCAACATATATGCATATTTTAAAACGTATGTGTGTGTATATATAGCTATCTAACTGAAGAGACATTTCTAGAAAACTTGATCAGACTCCAAATTAATTAATCTCTTTACATCACCTTCTGGATATATTCATATTGGGCAGAAACATTATTGGTAAACATTTTATTTTTGGCAATAGAAAAATTTTATATCATTCAGCTTATACCCTAGCCACATTAGGGTTACCTGGGTGACCTAATTTCTACCTCATTTTCCCCAGATAGATGCTCTACTTAGCTTATGTTGGGGCCTCTGAATAGGGTGTTTATTTGGGAATGTCTTGCAGCCCTAGTGAAGTATCTTGAAATAAAATAATATACAAATATTTACAGCACACTTTTGTGTAACTGTGAAACCTTCATCACAATCAAGATAGTATTTGTCACAAGCAGAAGTTTTCCTTCCCTTTGGTTATCTCTCTCCTCTATCATTGTCCCAACTCTTCCTGCCTCTCTACCTAGGCACTGTATTGTCTTAAACCATATAGATTATTTGGGTTTTCTAGAATTTCACATAAATAACTGTAATATTACATTTATAAGTAACATGCTCAAAGCATTATCTGAAAAATAAGCATAAAAGTGTGAATGATCAAAGCCCCATTGACATAAAAATAATAATGAATTATTATTATTATAATAATGGGGCAGGGCTCATGAGGCCCCACCCTTAGCTGGGAGCTATTGGCAGTTGCTGGTGAGAGGGGCAATCAGTTTTCTTCAGGGATATGGCCCCTGGTTGGCTGACCATTCTCCAGTAGATGGCCTTACACCCATTTGAATCTAGGCAGCACTAACTGAACTCAGTGGATTATTTCAAAAACAACAACAACAATAACCAGAAGGGATATAAAGTTGGGAGGGGAATGTGGTCATGGGGGCATCTGAGAGGAGTTGGAGGGAGCAGGAGGTGATATGATCAAAATACACTATACTATATACATGTATGAAATCCTCAAAGAATCTTACATTTAAGAAATAAAATATTATTAATTAACACATCATAAATGGTGTAGTATGCTAAAAAATAAAGTAACAAACTGGCCAAAGATGGCTGGATTTTAAGCATGAATGCTGGAGGTAGAAATGGATGGCTGTGAGTTCACTTTCACTCCCTTAAGCCTCAGAGCTATAAACTGTATCATGAAGTGTGAAACATTATACAACGCCTCATACTTGATGCATAAGAGGAATTAAATTTTATTTCCTCTCCTTTGGTTCTTCTTCTAGTCTATCCCTTGACTTCAGTCATTCCATCTATTTAAGTTCTGGCTGAGATTGAAGGCACAGATTTAGAACTTCAGGGTCTTTCTGGTGTGAAACAGTCATGATAGAAACTCTACTTAACTGTTGAGCATCACAGATGAATAATGCTAGGTCTGTTGAATACATTTGTACACCCACCATATGTATACACATATGTAAATTTTTGGATGAATAAGTCTTTTGGAAATTAATAAATATTACAAATAAAGTAGTAGTGGGGATGATTTACATTCAAATGGTCATATCTTTTTTTTTCATGGCAATTTAATTAAAAAAAAAACTAATGTTACAAACAATACCAGTGATTTAAAAGAGGAATACATGCTATATATAATTCCCCTCCATTAAAACAAAAGTGACAAAGAAATATTTTGCTACTTTTTACATTTTATGATTTTTTTCATGTGCTTGAATTTAAAAACTATGCTCATTATTCAGCTCAGGCCTTAAGAAATGTTTAGAAGTACACAGAGCTACATAACTTGACTACTGCTATTTTATACACCCTGGGTGGCTAAAGCTTTAAACACCTCAGGTGTCTTGAGGAATATCAGTGGACCATTAAATAGCAATATCATGCTGTAAGGCCATATTCATGGCAGCAGCTGACCCATGTCATCACGTCCTTCCTTACACATCTTCTAAAACAACATTCAATCAGCTTTATGTATCCATGTGTAGCATGGTAATGTGATCTTAGGCAGGCTGGAATCAAGTTCAACCCAGACATGTTGACTGTGGTCAAACAATGGGTCCTATGTCTGTCACAGAGATTGTTTCAAACTCAAGGACTTTATTCTTCACGATAGCAGATTTTAGAATATGTTTCTTTTGTGTAAATCATCAGAAAAAAAGCATAATTTTCAGGAAAAGACAAAGGTAAATATGTTTCTGAGTCCTGTTGGTTCTTCTCTCAATGTATATACCAATCAACTGCCAATCAGATTCATGGAGTGGATTTCAGGCATGTCTTTGGGAATACTTTGTGGACATTAGCGTCAAATGAAAACTATGACAAAATAAAGGGAAAAAGACTCCTAAGAAAAACATGGTAGGTAATAGGAAAGTGTAGAATTTGCTACCTTGACAGAGGAGTAGGAACAGATAGGTAAA
Source organism: Nannospalax galili (assembly GCF_000622305.1). Lineage (NCBI taxonomy): Eukaryota > Metazoa > Chordata > Mammalia > Rodentia > Spalacidae > Nannospalax > Nannospalax galili. The sequence continues at coordinate 839,099 of NW_008348081.1, forward strand.
ATAGGTTGTGTTGGGCAAAAAAAGATTTGTTTGATATGGAAGACAAGAGTCTGGAGAACTAACTTGAGAAAACGTAGTATTTTAGAAAAACTAATAAAGCAATGGGCAACACGTAGACCTGAAGTCAGAGACCATGTGTACAGCACTTTCATTGGGATGACAACAATGTTCTAATATTGGGCTATAGAGATGACTGTACCATTCTGTGAAGGTTTGAAAACACAGAGCTATGTGCTTGTATTGGATGAGATGTGCATTTAAAATGGGTTGTCTTGTGGTACATGGATTATATAGCACTAAAACTATTTCATAAGTTTTAAAAGAAGAGAGTTTGGATTTCATGAGTAATTGTCTTAAAGAAAAAACTGAAGCCCACAGATTAGGTGGACTATGTGTATATTTAAAAGTTTATCTTCTTAGATTTTATATATATGCACTTTAATTGAATTTTGTGATTCATACAATATAGTTTAATGATATTTAGATCTGCTTCCCTCTAGGCAACTCTACCTTCTACCCCCTCCCAATTCACTCTCTTACATATATAACATGGCTTACAGAGTATGATCCGTGCCCTGCAATATCCTTCAGTGTGGATCCCTCCACTTGGCCCACAGAGTCCTAACCTTGCAAGACACTGTTGTTCCCTCTCCCAGGAGCTGTATATTGCCAACATTTTCCTAGGTTGGTTTGGTATTTCTCACCCACTTCCCCTGTCTATGTTGAGATTTTGTCTGGTTTGGTCTTGCATAGATAAGACTTGTGCATGCTGTCATCATTGCTGTGAGCTCATAGGAGTAAATGACCAACTGTCTGGAAGACTCTGTTTCCTTGTGGTCATCCACCCCTTCTGACTCTTGCAATGTTTTGCCTCCTCTTCTGCAATGATCCGTGACTTTTGGGAGGCAGTAATCTGAAATAGTGGTCATATTTAGGGATAAGTACTCTTCAGGCCCTTGTTCTCTGCATATTGACTAATTGTGGGTCTCTGTGTAAAGGAAATTCTCTGGTGGGAGTCAAGAGATGCATCCAACCTAAATGTAGAGGTTCACATAGATGGAACTGGTAAAAGAATGGAGCCACGGGCTCCTCCCAAGCCCATGTTACTCCTTGAGGAACAGAGCCTCAATGACCTTAAGAGTAAAAATAAATTGGTTTATCTGGGTCAATTGTAGGGTCTTAAACACCCAAAAGGAAAGTATAACCAAAGATTAATGTGGTCAATATAATTTTTAAGAGTCCATATGTATAGCTAAAGGCTACATAACAAGAAACAATGTCAGACAGGAGATACCTTCCTTTGACTTATTGGCCAGGGTGTTCCCAAAGACACCCAGACAGTAACCCAGCCTAGAACTGGGAAAATGAACAGTAGATCCCAATCTTATCAAAAGGAATATTGACAAGTGATTGCTGCTAGATGAGTAATGCTAATCTTCCTAAAACAAGGATCTCTAGATAGGCTGACTAGATTCAGCAGATGGACAAGCACTGGGGAATGGCTGGGGGCATTGACAACACAGTGGACAGTAACAGAGATGGACAGTGGACAGTAACAGAGTATATGGGCTCCAGTGTGTGGGAGAAGGGAAGCTATGGGAGGGTGCCATTTGGGAAGTGGGTATATAGATGAATAAGATTGTTTGGGATGTTCTGTATGATATACATACAAAAAACCCAACAAAAATTTTAAAAGACTTATATTTGAGGAGGAAGCATAAAAATTTACTTCATGTTAATTAGTAGAGGCAAAAAACATTAACATTGAAATCTACCTGATGACTTTATATCCATACACAGGTGCCAAGGATCCAAGAGCAACCGACCATAAAGACACATGTACAAACATCTAAGTGTTAGTAGCATTTAAAGATTAAAAACTCATTCAATTTTATGTCTTACAGGGTTTATACTGGTTCAATATTGTGTAATTGTATTAATTCAACTGTGAACCTAAAAATTTACAGCCACTTTTGAAAGAGATGTATCCCTGCTCTGGAAATCGTTACTGAATATGTTAAAGCTATAATGAAATGTTTCTTCTAATCATGTGGTTATTTAAAAAAAAAAGTGCCAGTACTGAACCAATAGTAAGAGTTTTCTGGAATGCCCATTGCTGTTTATTTGGCTTTATAGCTGTAGAGGACCATTGATTGGATTTTTCCCATAGTAGCTTATATAGTATCCTCTGATAGCGTGAGAGCTAGTCTTCAGGGAAAATGCTTCCAAGTCAGTTCCACCTCCATTGCTCCAAGTCCTGTATCCAAAATGTGGCCTGTCTTCAGCAATAGGATCTTACTTTCAATTCTGGTGGCAATCAAGGGCTGTGTCAATAGCTTGTGTTATTTTGGGAGTCTCTTGGACTACCCTGACCAACACTTGAAGGGGGGTTCCTCCTGCCTGGTACTGTGCTTTCTGTTATAAGCCTTCAGCTATATACATATACTCATATATTTATTGTGTATTTTTCAGGATGATTTTGAATGAATACATTTCCCTCTGGTTATTCATACTATGAAACATTATTTATCTCTCCTCTCACTCTCCTGTATAACATTAATTCATGTTTCCTTAGTAGAGATTACACATTGAGAAAGCTACAAAAATTTGCTAACATTGAAGAAAAAAACGTAACTGGAACTAAAGTTTTTTAAAGGAGATAATGACTAGAGAACAGAAGAATCATCCCCCCAATAGCTATGAGATATATTAAGAAGGTGGATACAGGATACCTCCATGAATTGAAACTATATTCCTGTATCCATGGGTGTGAGCAGTCAGGTGGATCTATGTTAAAAGATTTGGGTAGATATTTACATGGCTTAGAGTTATCACAAGAAGACCTAAATAGCATTAGACCAACTCTAATTGAAAGGTGGTTTTAGGGGCTGGAGAGATGGCTCAGTGGTTAAGAACACTGACTGTTCTTGCAGAAGACCCAGGTTTGAATCCCAGCACCCACATAGCAGCTAACAACTGTCTGTGACTCTAGTTCCAGGGGCTCCAACAGCCTCTTCTGTCCTCCATAGGCAATGCACGACATGGGTGCACTTACCTACATGCAGGCATAACACACATACACATAAACTAAAAATTAAAAACAACATATTTTAAAAAAAGAAAGGTGGCTTTAGAAATACCATGACCAAATCTAACTATAATGATTACATATATATATATATATATAGTTTCTTTGATGATAGATACTTAAGACCTTTATGAATTTTCATCTGTCACCGTACATATTATTGAGATATTCTTTTTACCTATTATTTTCTAAGTAAGGAATCTGAGACCCACAGAAGCTAATGAATTGCTGATGAATATTAGAACAGAATTAAAACTCTAGCATATAACTTCAAACTGTTTAGCCTCTTAGTCATTATGTTAAAATGCCTGTCACATGCTACATACTTGGAAAGGCCTTTACTATCGTTAGCTAAATAAGTCAATGAAGTTTACTCAAACCATTTCTTCAATTATTTTGAATTACATTATTTATTTATTTTTTGTGCATATGTGTAGGCATGTGTATGCCATGATGCATGTGTGCAGGTCAGAAGAAACTTGCTGGGGTTGGTTATCTCCTTTATCGTGTGGTACTTCAGGTTGTCAGGCTTGGCATGAAACATTCTTATCTGCTGAGCCACCTCAGTTGCCAGCAAAGCTTTTTTCTATATGATGTGGCAAAGATACTCTGAATTCAGTGGTTAAAACCTCTTGCTGCTGTTCAGAACTGGGTTTGGTTCCCAGCACCCACATGAAGCATCTTAAAACTACCTGTGGCTCCAGTTCAAGGGAGTCTGATACCCTCTTCTGGCATCTGTAAGCACTTCTATGCTCATGGCACATATACATATACTAAAGAACACCTATAAACATGTAAAATAAAAATAAATGAATCTTTAAAAATACACTGAATTTCTAATTCTTTAAAAATCAGAATGTGGGTGACATTAAAATACAGTATTTTGATTTTACATTTGTGTTGGATAATATTGACATATGATCTCATGCTTGCTCCTGCAGAACTCATTCTACTTGTCCTGACATGGTGTACTGCCTCCAAGCCTGGAGTGTGAGCTCTTCCTCCCCTGGGATCATACATGACCTGACATGAAGTAGGTTTACAAAACACCCTGGCTGAAGGATGTGGCATCCTAAGCCTCCTGTATTTTGAGTTCATGACCCACATAACTCTAGATAGTTTCCTGATGCTTCTGAGATGATTAAGTTGTTGGTACTCTAAGTTTGGTTTAAGACTGCCTTCCTAGGTCCTACTATGGCTGTTGAATCAGAATCTGCATTTTGATAAGATTCCAGAGTAATGTATATGTGCATTGAAGTTGGAGAGCCACTGATCTAAATGGTTTTTCCCTCAAAACAGCTGACTTATTTGTGTGGCATGTGATTTCAAATGGAATTCTTGTGTGTATTGCACGTGTGTGTGTGTGTGTGTGTGTGTGTGTGTGAATGAGCATGCATGTGTGTGTGCATGTGTATGTGTGTGTGTGAGAGAGAGAGAGAGAGAAGACAAGACAACCTCAGGTGTTGACCCTCAGGAGCCATCCACCACATTTTTTTTTTTTGAGACATGGTGATAGAATATGTAAATTCCAGGAGAGTCATAAGCTTCCTTACATAAATTCCTCCAGGTAAGCAAATGGCCCAAATAGGTGGCTTGATCTTTGATCAGGCCTTATCAACTGGTCACTTCCCTGGTTGACAGAGACTGGGTACAGGGGCACTTAACTCTTGCTGTGCCATAGCCTGCTCTGGTGGCCTGGCCTTATCAACGGATCACTACAGAGACTGTTTGCAGAGTCAACATAACTCGTGCTGTGTCATCCTGAAAAATTATCCTCAGGAAGGAGACCCTCAAGTACCTACCCCAAGGATACTGTCGCCTGTCACCTGACATCAAGCAAATTCCTACAGCTGTGTTCAGCAGAGTCCCTGTACAGAAACAGATTTCTCTACTTATTCTGGCTGATGCCTGAATCCATGGACAGCACTGGCCCTTGGTTATGTTCTCCTTAATTAAAGAAGATATATTCCTTGCCTGTTGCAGGCTGGCTCTGGTTCTTATTTCTAAACTTTAAATTCCTTCCCTTTTATGCTCTCCAAAATCTAACTCATGGTCTCTGTCACTGACCTGGAGCTTTGTCTACTAGGCTAGACTGGCTGAACAATGGGAACCCCCAGTTCTGGGGTTACAAGTGCTGCCTCCCCATTACTGGGATTATAAATACAGATAAACATGACTGTTCTGGGGATGTAACTCAGGCCCTCATGCTTATGTGGCAAGTACTTTACTGACTGAGCCATCCCCCTAGCTCTCCAATAGAGTTTCTGATGTTTTGTGTAAACTCCATGTCTGGAACTTGGAATCTATCATTTAGTGCATATCTATTAGGTTTTCAAATATGTGTGTCCAAAATTTTAACTTTTGTATATTTCTAAATTTTTAATCTTTTTGTTTCTTACTTTTTCTCTCATAGTCGATCCTTCTGCTGCCCTTAGAACTAAAGGAATAATAATATTTATGCTACTTAATTATTTTCTTATCAAAAGTATTGCAGAATTGTCCCTGAGCCATGGGTGGATGAGATTCCATAGGAAGGGGGTGGGGTGGAAAGATTGTAAGAGCCAAGGTTGGTTCATGAAGGCCACTGGGAACTTGCACATGTGAACTTGTGGCAATGGTGGCATCAAGCACAGGACCCATGCCAACTCAATTAAAGAAGGGCCCAAAGGGGAGGAGAGAAATAGGTGGCATGTCAGCACTAGACTGAGAAACATTGGAGACTGGTTGCTGCTGGGTGAGGGAGAGTATGACTTACATATGATCAATAGCTGGGCTGACTAGACTCCAGTGGATGAATTTACATTGAAGGACATTTGGGTACAAATGCCTGAATGAATAGGACTTGACATGTATGGCAGAATACATGAGGTATGCTGGGGGCATAAGGGAAGCATGGATGGGGGAGGAGGATCTAAATTTGATTAAGAACTGTTGTATGAAATTACAAAAGCTCAGTAAAAATATAAAAATAAAAAAGTATTGCAGAATGAATACATGCAATCGAAAGGAATAATTAACCTATGGAGAAATTCATATGAATTATTCAAACTGAATATTTTAAGGTCTTTTCAAGATGGTAATATCTTCCCTGTACTCTCCACTCCTGGTAAATCTGTTATATGTGACATTATTCATGTAAAAAGTATGGTAATATATTCTCTTTATGTTAAACATTGAAGGTCATAATTAACAAATGTCTTTAGTTACTTTTTTCAGGAGTGTAGAAGAAGTCAATTGATTGTTTTCTTCTCTTGTTACTTCTAGGATTTTTATGGTGTGTCAGGTATTTATTCAATTTAGATATTACTCATCCATGGGGATTTCCTGGGCAATAACTTTGCAAGTGTAATTTCAAAGGAGAGGAGAAAGCTGTGTTTATAGACATCCACCGACACCCGTTTCCCTAGTAGAGTGTGCTTTCCAAGTCTTAGTGCACTCCTTCTTTGAAGACAGAGGTGGGGTCTGAAAAAGAAAACTTTTGTTCTGGACAGATTGACAAAGATGTTTTACCTTCTAAGTCTAGAAAATGCACAGGGATAGGTGCAGAGAAAACTCTCAATGGACTATAATTTTAAAATTGTGAATTGATTCAAAATTAAGTGGAATCATGAAAATCCAGGACTGACTGATTCATTTATGATCTAATTATGACATCTATATAGTTTGTTCTTAGTCTATTCCATTATTTTTCACAGGCATACAATGAATAGAGTGTACAAAGCCTCTGTCCACATCATCTTCATGTCTTTTTATTTTCATGGACACTGCAAACTTGGGTATGTGGAAGAGTCTTCAGCATGGAGTAAAAGCACACGGAATAAAACTTCCCTCAAAATTCCTGGTCCACTTTGTAACCTTTTGAAAGCAACTTTATTATAAGTTGATTTTCAAAAACAAGCATCAAGGAGTGCATGCTCATCTTTCCAAGTGACTGAAATTAGGCTATTTTTTTTTCTGTTTTAATCATGCACTGCAACTCTAAGTCTGCAAAGAGCTCTAGTTTTCAATGTAATCTGTAGTTTGTGGTTTGAATATGGTCATCTTCACCATCTCCAGTGATTTACAGAGTGAAACTGATTGTGAAGCAATCCATATTGAATTGTTCAGAGCGATAGGCTATTCAGTCATGTGTAGAGACATGACTTCTAATTGTGTTATGTGTATTAGATCCTGAGGCAAAAATTAATAAAAATTAATTTCAAGTTCCTTTCAGGACAAGATGAAGACTAGAGTAATTAAAAGAGATTTCACACTTTATGAGCTAATAATATAGACATTGTTAAACGAAACAGTAATCTGTAAGTTTGAATAAGTTTTTAAAATGCCATAAAATAAGAGTATTCTAGGAAGAAAGGGCTATGGAGATTTTGCTTTGTACAGCATCGGGTATGAAATTGCTACCATGTGATACATGCTTTCCTTGACATTTCCGTCGTGCAACTCTTGCTGGGTAATGCTGTCATCTGTATTCAAGTATTTCCCTTTTTGAAAATTTTACAGCTTATCTATATAAATTCAACCTATTTGAGCCCCAGAACTAAAGTATGATATTATTGTGTAATGACATGTTACTTCGTCCATGGGGTCCATCCTGTCTGAGCCAGTCCTTTGAGTAAGCACAGAATCTTATATTGTGGGGGGCTAGAAGTCAACACAGTAAGCTATTCTAAGAAATTTATTTTACAGTTGAAAGAAAAGGCATCTCCAAAATTTATATAATCTATGGCCCAGCTACAGCCAAAATCTTTGTTAATTCTCTTTATACTTGCTAATATTATATTGGTTAGCACTTAAAACACTACTTGACCTGATTTATAAATTTTTTAAATTATTTTATTTTATGTGTATGAGTGTATGGCCAGCATGTATGTAAATGCGCCTATGTCATGCAATGCTCTCAGAGGTTGGAACAGGTTGTTAGAGTCCCCTGGAAGTGGAGTTACAGACAGTTGTTAGCTTCCATGTAGGTGCTGGGAATTGAACCCAGGACCTCTGCAAGAGCAGCCAGTGCTCTTAATCACTGAGCTATCTCTCCAGCCCTCTGATTTATAGATTTTAAACTATTCTTTTATCCTCTCTTCTAACCTGGAAGTTTCTTGAGGAAAGAACTATGATCTCCCTTGAAATCTGTACAAACACTGGCAGAGCAGTTGCCACATAGTACAACTAATAGTATCCGCAATAAGGAGAAGTCTGATTCTGCCACAACAATGCTATGTCTTCAGGCAAAATTCATCCATGCATGTGTGAGTTGGTTGTGAATTGGCTGATTTATATTGGGCTTGATTGATGAATTACTCTGTTTTGATAGCACAAAATACTTGAGTTAGATGATATTTTTACAGAAGAGAACATTATTTGCTCAGAATTCTGGTAGCCCAAAATTAGAAGCATCACTGGCTTCTAGCTAAGGGCCTCATGGCAAATACCATCACATACTGGGAACATGTACAAGATAAATAATTTACATAGCAAGATAGGAAGGTAGAGGCCAGAGAAGGACCAAGATTGCTCTTTGTAACAACTGGCTCTTGTGTGGACTAATCCACTCCTCAGAGATCTATCCCACTCTATGAAACTAACTTTAATCTCTTCACACACTCATGTACAGTCAAGACTCAGTCATTTCCCACTAGGTTCCAACTACATAGGGCCTACCACCTTTCTAAACCATGACATTTGGAGCAACTTCCAGCACTGGGGTGCAAGCTGTGTCAAACAGCTGTGCTGAAAGCTGTGGGTTCTCTTGGCGTGGTATCTCCTTGTGGGCTGGGCTCAAGTTTACTCCAGGTATCTTAATTTTATGATTAAGTTTAAAGGGCTTGGAGCTACCTCAGAGCAGATAATCCTCTGTGATGACAAAGGCAGAAGAGTGCACATTCAACTGTCCTTTCACATTTCCAACCTGATTTTCCAAATAGTACTTCTGCTAAGAATCCCATTGGCCAAAGCAAGACTTTGAACAAGAAATTATTTCGCCATCATTAAGATAAACCAAGTGTCATGGAAAGAGAAATGAAATACATGCATAACAGCAATTTACCACAAATATGATCATGTACCCTGAAAACATTCTGGTTTGTTGTTAAGAATTGTCTGGGACTGGAGAGATGGCTCCGTGGTTAGGAACAATGGCTGCTCCTGAAGAAGGCCCAGATTCAGTTCCCAGCACCCCAATAGCAACTATCAACTGTCCTTAATTCCAGTTCCAGGAGATTGGAACCCTCCTCTGACCTCTATGGTCATTGCACATGTAGGTGCAATTATAAAACTTACACACATAAAATCAAAATAAATTTTAAAAAAGGAATCTACAAAAAGTGAATTCTTTTTTTAAATATTTTCTTTATTATTTTTGTTTTATGTGTAGGAGTGTTTTGCCTACATGTATGTATATTAGCACATGCATGCGGCACCTAAGAAGATCAGAAGGGAATATCTGATTCCCTGGAACTGGAGTTACAGATGGTTGTGAGGTGTCATGTGGGTGCTGGAAACTGAACCTAGGTCTTCTGCAAGAGCAGTAAGTGCTCTTAACCACTGGGTTGCCTCTCCAGTCCTAAGTTTTGGTAGATTCTTGAGAAAGAAAAGGAAGTTAAAACATCATGACATTGATAGCTGCTAATTTTCTTCCTTTGATGAGCCTAAAGCTCTTCTGTTGCCTAGACTTTGCTTCTTTGATGTCCTTGTCTGGAAAATAGTTTTTTTTTTTTTTTTCTTGCCCATTGTCATGGTTGGCTTTAGTTGTCAACTTGACACATATGGGAAGAGGAAATCCCAACTGAGGAATTTCCTTTATCAGTTTGGCCTGTGGACATATCTGAGAGGCTTTTTCTTCATTGTTGAGTGATGTGGGAGGGCCCAGCCCATTGTGGGTGGTGCCACCCCTGGGCAGGTGGTCCTGTGTTGTGTAAGAAAGCAGCCTGAACACAGGTCAGAAGAGCAAGTTAGTAAGTAAGCAGCCCTCCTCCATGGTCTGTGATTCAGCTCCTGCCTCCAGGCTCCTGCCTTAGCTGCCCTTAGGGATGAACTGTGAGCTGTAAGGTTGAATAACCCTTTTCCTCCCAAGTTGCTTTGGTCATAGCTTTATCACAGCAGGAAAACGTAACTAGGACACCCACACTGGTTTATGAAATTTGAAGTAAAAGATTTCTTGGTTATAGAATTAAAAGACTAATAAGCAGAAACAAACACGAGCTTTGACCGCATTACTTTGCTAGGGCTGTTGTAACCAAGCACCAGTAAATGGCTTACATAGCATGCACACATTGTCCTGCATTTCTAAAGGTTAAAAGTCCCCAGTCAAGAAGTTGGCACGGTCATTTCCTTCTAAGACTTTGAAGGAAGGACTTGTTTTAGATCTTTCTTCTTGACCTGTGGTTGTTCTCCTTCATGCCCTCAGGTGTACTTACTGGATGCATGTGTCTACTGATTTCCTTTCCTTATAAGGATATTGATCATTTTGGTGTAGGACCTACTCAAGCGACCTCATTTTAGCTTGGTTACTCTGTGAATACCCTATGTTATGGCTTATATATAGAATATTCCCCATGGACTCGTGTTTTGAATTTTCTCTCCCTCTCCAGCTTGCGTTGCTATTTGTAAGAGTGAGGAGGAAGTACCTAGTTGAAGGAAGTAGGTCACTAGGGCACACCTTAGGTTTCAACCTGCATTCTCTGTTTTCTGTCTGTTGTCAGATGAACAAGCCTACACTCCTGCCTCTATGAAAAGTGCCATACTTTACTGCCGTCCTTTCCCTCCTGTACGAGCTAATACCCCATGAAACCACCAGCCAAAATAAAAATTTCCTTCCTTAGGTTGTTTCAGGTACTTTGGTCATGGTGGCCCAAGTGTAATTAAAACAGGAAATGGGTGGGGTCATGGCTTTGATTAAACCTGACAATAGCAGCATATGTATGTTTTTGGAACTGATTTGTGGGTAGAATGTTGAGGATCTGCAGGCTAAGAAAGTCTTAATGATGCAAGAAGGGCTTAGGGACCTCTGATGAAAGGTGAAAAGACTCAAATGCCATAGAAATGTGAGCAGTAAAGAGAAACAAGGGTTTTGTTGAGAACATTCCTGTTATATTCTGGCTATAATTCATTTGTGTCCTGAAAATTTAAGTGAGGTAAAATTTAAAAGTAACAGATGAATTCAGGGTTTCTTCATCTTTTTCCATTTTGACCCCTTTTGACCAAGAAATTGTTATGTGACCTCAAGTGTAAGGGTTTATAAATAGGTATAAACATTTACTGATAAGAAGTCATCAAGAAATCTATTTTAAAATGACTGTGGTATACACATGATTTTACCACTTATTAAAGATGAATGCAAATTTGCATAGTAACAAGATGGGTGTTGTTATTCATTTTTACATAAAAATTAAATCTTGACTGAATATGTGGTGTTGCAGGACATAGAAAGTTTTCAGTAGTTTTCAGAGCTGATTGTAATTTTGATTTTATAATCCTCAATGGAGAGAATGTGTTTTTGCATAAATACATCATACAAAATGGCAGAAATATGTTTAGGACCATTTAAGAAATTGTAGAAAATATGTCCTAATCCCAAGTCAAATTATTTAATGTAAGAAGTACTTTCAAAAACACAGCATATGGGAGCTGGAGAGATGGCTCAGTGGTTAAGAGCACTGATTGCTCTTGCAGAGGACACAGGTTTGGTTCCAGCACCCTCATGGTAGCTAACAACCATCCATAACTCCAGTTCCAGGGCATCCAGCTCCTTCTTCTGACCTAAACGACTGACACGGGTGCACTTACATACATACAGGCAATATACTCATACATATAAAAAGTAAAAAGTTTGGTTTAAAAGAAATGTTTAAGCTCCAGGCTGGAGAGAGATGGCTCAGTGGTTAAGAGCACTGTCTGCTCCTGCAAAGGACCTGGGTTCGATTCCCAGCACCCACATAGCAGCTAACAACTGTCTGTAACTTCAGCTCCCAGGGCAATCTGACACCCTTTTCTGACCTCTGCAGGCACTGCATGACATGGGTACACCTACATACATGCAGGCAATACAGCCATAACATAAATAAAAATAATAAAACATTTTTAAAGAAATTTTTAAGCTCCAAGACTCACCTGGACCCATCCTTCTATTCTCCACTTCCAATACCTGTTGACGACACCTTAGATAAGAAATGCACATACAAACTGCCAGGCATGACTCAATTCTACCGAACACTGACATTTACTGTGTACTCCATACTTTCATTTCTTTCTTTTTGTGGAGCAGTTTGCATCTATTGTTCATGTGGTAGTTTTAAGATAATTATAATACTATCTTTTTTCATAAACTAGATTCCTTTCAGAAGGAACTCTTTAAAAAATGCTGTTACCATTGCTTCCGTTTTCCCATGTCTCAGCATCACCTGTCTTCCTTCCTACTTAACCATTTAATCATCCCATGCATCGTCGCTGAACACATCTCTAATTTGCTCTTCTGTAGACACTGCTGAAAATCTTCTCTCCCTTTTCCTTCATACCTTTCCACCTTTCTTCGCCCTTCACTCGCTGCTCAGTTGCAGTGTGGTGACGCCTGTTGACCAGGCTTGCTTACTACACACATTTTCCCCTTTCAACCCATTCTGCACCATATAACCCTTTGAAATAAAAAGAAATTTTGGACATGTCTTTTCACCTTAATATTTATCACTAATAAAACAAAGTTCAAATTTGTAAGCCAATACCAGAAATTTCTATGATTTTTACTTCCTCTCTCCTTTCAGTTCTTATAATTCATATTCCTTAGATTAAAAACAGCAATCAATAACAATACTTCCAGGCTGGATGTGGTGGTTCACACCTTTAAATCCCAGCATACGTGAGGCAGAGACAGGTGATTCAAGGCTAACCAGGTCTATATAGTGAATTCCAAGCCAGACAGAGTTGGATAGTGAGGCCATCGCAAAAAAACAAACCAAACCAAACCAAACCAAAAAGCTAGTCCCCCAACACCCCAAAAAATCCATTAATAACAGTCTAGTCTCTCTTTATAAAGAGTTTTCAATTCTCTTTAAAAAGGAGGTAATGGTACTGGAGAGATGGCTCAGCAATTACAAGCACTAGCTGCTCTTGCAGAAGACCTGGGTTTGATTCCCAGCACCCACATGGTGGCTAATAACCACCAGCTCCAGTTCCAGGGGATCCAACATCCTTTCTGACCTTTGTGGGCATTGCATGACATGGGTGCACTGATACACATGCAGACAATACACTCATACACATAAAATTTTTTAAAAATTAAAAAAGAAATAATGATGATCATTTTATCTTATTAAGGGCAAGATAAAATAAGGGCTTTAATTAAAAAATTGTAATCGTCATCTTTTCCTACTAACCAGATTCCTCTTTGAAGCTCCATATTCTTCTAATATTACTGTCATTTTCCTATGTCTCAACATCCAATATCATGCTGCCTTCTTTGTTATTTATCTTTTAATCACTCTATTTTTAGTTACTGATCAAATCTGTTATTTAGATTCCTGTGTAATACTGTGGAGAAGTGTTTGTCTCCCTCTGCATTTATACTATTTAAAAATGTCGGCTTTTCATTCACTAACCTCTAATGTCTATTAGAGTCCCTGAACCTCTGTTATAGGGTAGCTACATTTAAACACTTCTTAAATTGCATATGTAATTATTGAAAGAAGCTTCTACAGTAGGTTTTCATATGTCTTTTTCCATTTGTATCACTGCATTCTGTTTCTCTTCTCATGAACCACCACCCCCATGGCCCCTTATTAGTTTCCTGACCCCTAAGGATTTTTCCAATTGAAACACATCTCTCCAAAGAATCAAAGATATCATCTACTTATAAAGGAGAACCTATGATATTTGTCTTCCTGGATCTAGGTTACCTCATTCAGGATGATGATTTCCAGTTCCATCCAAATTTCATTATTTCATTTATCTTAACAGTTGAATAATATTCCATTGTGCAAATGTACCTTACTCCCATTATCCACTCCCATTACACAACAGGTATTTCTCTAGTGGGATAGGGAATCCTTTGGATATATGCCCAAGAATGATATGGCTAGATCTTGTGGGAGATCTTTTAGCTTTGAGAGAAATTGTTGACCAGGAGGGTCTTATAGGCCCTCAAACAACACTGGCTATTGCTGTTGTATTTGGTTACCCACCAGAACTTGATGGTGAGACCCTATTGCTGAAGACACTACATACCAAGTCCTAAAACAAGAAAGAAATAGGCTGGTACTGACCTCAAAGCTTCATCTCTACTGGCTAGCTTTGATACTACTAGATGGTGCTATGCATGCTATTGATAGAGAAAAAGAATCCTTAACCTTATCCTGCTGTGGACCCTGTGAACTACAATAACAACTGGTTTGGCAAAATATGTTCACTGGTACAACAGTGGTATGAGTGGTATGGGAGTAACCAACAATCTTCTGATTGAATCTAAGGCATGCTTCACAAGCTAGAGTCCATACCTACCTTATCAGGGCCAAAATCTTATCCTGGGGCTAAAGAGATCACAGGCCATAAGAGAGAAACCACCACTATTGTTCTATTAAATAGGCATAGTACTAAACTTATTCCTAATGATTTATTGTCATACCCATAGATTAGTGCGTCTCTCAACATTCATCAGAGAAGCTTCCTCATGCAGCAGATGACAATTAACACAGAGATCCACAACTGGTTAATGTGCAGAGAAAAGGAGACTGCAGAGTGCTCAGCCCTAAATGGGATACCTATACCACCCTCCCCAAAGGTACAGGGATCATTATGGAAGTGGGGGCAGAAGGATTATAAGATCCAAAGGTGGTACAAGGAAGCTGTGTGCACATATGAACTTATAGAGCTTGTGACAGTATACACAAGACCTGTGCAAGCCCAAACCCAGCATAAATGGGGTAGGTGGGCAAGAAGCCCCAGTCCTAGCTCAGGATCTATTGGCAATTGATAGATGTTGGGAAAGGGAGAGTCAGTTTTCCTTACAGGTGTGTCACTTGAGAAGTTGACCAGACTCCAAGGGATAGACCCACACCCAAAGGCATTTTAGAAACTAGGTTAGACTGTATAGGCCTTACAAAAAGAGAAATAATAATAGAGAACATGAAGTTGGGGTGGAGGTAGTAAGATCAGGAAGAAAAGGAGAGGGGGTCTGAATATGATAAAAATACAATGTATTAAAATTTAAAAAATATAATTAGTGCTATTTTACATTTACATTTAATGTAAAATAATAAATACGATTCGGAGCAGAATACAGTAATTATTTCAACTTATGTAATGTGAAAAATCTCTATTTCTGGTTGATTTGGGCAAACAGCCACATGTCATTGGCCTACGTTCTTGTTACTCTGAGGTGAGCTGATGCTGTATGTTCTTTGTTGTCTGGTCTGACACCAACCTTTGTGGTGATCTGAACCATGTCTGAGAATGTGACAACTCATGTTCCTTAGTACTGATTCCTTATTGTAATGTCGCTTCCTAGAATGGGCAAATCTTGAACCTGAAGAATTAGTATCTTTGAGGAAAGCAAAAGAGAAATATTGCAAGAATCTGGGTGAAATTGGTGGTACCACATAATGGAAAAGGGAGGAGTCATTGTTTATTGGGGACAGGGTGGCTTTTCTGGGTCTGTTGGGTTATAAAAGAGGACAGTTAGCATGGCAGTGAGAGGAATGACAAAGAGGAAGAATGTGCTTTCTGAGCCTTGGCCTGTGTGTCTCTAAACATTTGAATAGGGAGAGAAAGTGGAGTTGAGGATCTCACACAGGAGGCCATTGTCCTATAAGGAAACAGAAACCGCACTGGGGATGATGAACATTTGAAATTGAAAACTCAAGCCAAATATGAAAGTTATTTTGGAAGACGATTTGAGGAAATGTATTTCAGACTGACTACAGGGAATTGAATCTATATTATGCGTGAGAATTATAAATTCTCTGTTTTGAAAATTAGGGCGCTGGGTATTAGAGATTGATTTAGGATGAGGATGGTAACTCAAGTCAACATATGAGTTTGAAATGTGTGATCACAGATTATCTGATTGAAGATAGCAACAGATTTAAGTGGATGGTTAAGACTATAATTATAAACTAAGAGTCATAGGATTAGAGGCTGTGATGAATTCATCTAGAAATAGATTACAAAGAAAGGAAAACCACGGGCTGAAAACTGGTCAGAAAAATCCTTTACACTTTGAATCAGATTCACTATTAGCTTAAATATATTTGCTTATTATAATTCATTTCTGTTGTTTTGCTTGTTTAGTGATCTATTTTGCCCTCATATTTCACCTCTTGCTAACCTCTTAAGACAATCATGTCTCTTACTCTGCTCTCTAGAATCTACATCTCCTTGATTCCATCAGATATGATTAATGATCACACAACACTGACTTGATCCTCTGTATTTCATATTTGTATCTTTGTTTTAGTTTATCATTTGCTATACATGGGAAGTATTATAATGTAGTCTCAAGTTATGGACTGGAAGAGAAATAGGCGCTTGTAAAATATATACAAGAATGGTTATAAAAATCTGAGAACCAGAATTAGGATGCATAATGAAAGTCAAGAGGGAAGGGAGAAAATCAAAAGCCACTTGAGAAGTTATGCTACCAAATGTATTATCAGTGTCAAAAGGATACCAGCAAAGTACAGGACCATCATAGAGACTTTCATCACTCCAACTGGATTCCTTGTCTACATTAAAATAATATTTAAATGTTGAAAATTGCTGTAAAGTAAAATTTTCATGCTTAATTACAAAATTAAACAAACTTGTTTTCCTAGTACTTTGAATACATTTTCATTTGAGCAAGCAGAGGTCTGGGATTGTAATTCTGATGGCATTTGTTGGGAAGGTCAGAAAAAAACTATATTTACTAGAGTATTCACAAATGTCTCTTATGAATGTGTCTCGATAACTTGCAAGTAACAGTCTTGGCTTTAGGATATCCAGAAATACCAGTTTCACTTCATTTTTTCATTTCATTTCATTTCATTTCATTTTGTTTCATTTTTTAAAGGTTGTAAAAAACTTTTTTAAAGATGTCCAGCTCATGTTATAGTAAGTAGTAACTGACTGGAAATGCCTGACGTTAATAATTTCAAAACTAAGGATTTACTTCTTGGATAGCTCAAAGAAATGTAAATATAGATTTTGTATCTATTTCTAAATAGTGTTATGCTACTGGACAGGTGTATTTCAGTACACTATCCTAACCTCATCCTTAGGAGCTGGCTTTTGCTAGTCTATTCTCTGCCTTTCAAAACTTAGCAAACAGCCTTTTCTTTTCACCTGCCCTACTAAGAACTAAATTTCAGTTATGAAGAGATAGTATAGTAAAAGCAAAATCTGGCAATTCTGTAATTCATAGATTAATGCCACTCTAGTAGAAACCTGAACTCTCACATGCTGATGATAGGACCAACAGCTATGTCATGTCTGATCACATAGATGGCTTAATTAGCAAAATTCTCCTACATCTAAGTTGTAGAGCAGTAATTTTTGATAAGCAACTTTCATGCAATGCAGAATTTTTTTGTTTCTTGTTTTCTTTTTGCACTTGGTTTTGATAATGATATTGTCTAAGAAATTTCTATCAAAGACAGTCACCATTACAGGTTAAGGGGAGATGCACTGAGCTATGACTTCACCCTCTTTGTACTGTCCTACTGCACTGCCTTGACTATTGACTACAATTGCTGTCTGATCTCAGGACACAGGGTGGGTGGGGGTGGAGTGGCAGGGAGTTTGCATAAGAGATCAACATTAGCCTTTAGCTTAGTTTCATTACGTATAACACTGAGGTTGGCATTGTTTTCTGGCCCAAGGCCCAGAGTTCCTTTTAAATCCCAGGTGGTTTGTTCCATTTGAAAAAAAAAAAGAGCCTCTGAAATGTATTTTTATAAATATGCAAAGAACTATAGAGTGATTCATGCTTTTCTGTGTGAAAGCATTTAAGATACACACCAGGTGGGATATATGTCCCTCCCCTCAGTAATGAGTAAAACAAGAAAAACCCTAACCTGGATCATTGCAAAAATGACTCAGAGAGAAATAAATTAATACAAATTCCAAAACTTGTTTTAACATGTGTAGAATGAGATGACTATAGTATTTTAAGAAACAAAAGTAGTACTAATAACTAGTAACCAGTAACCTAACAACTGTGAGAGAAGCTCCCCACAACCATTAGGAAGGGTTATTCTAAATAAGCTCAGTTAATTATCTCAGCAATTATACTTCAATATTAATAGCTAAACATATTGACTTTTCTCAATGATCTTGTACCTCTCTCCTTTCCATCCCATCTATGTACCTTTACGCTTTTTATTCATTTATTTATTCATTTAATTATTTTGTGTGTGTATGCGTGTGTGTGTATGCGTGTGTGTGTATGCGTGTGTGTGTGGGGGGGCAATGTAGAGGGATCAGTTATTTTCTTCCACCACGTGGATCCCAAGAATCAAACTCAAGCCATCAGGTCTGGCAGCAAGTCCCTACCCACTGAGCGATCTCATTGGCGCAATCTGTTTTCTTTTTAGCTTTCCATCCCTTATAGATCTCTTGGTCTGTGACTTTGAACTCTTCTTTGTCAAAATCTATATTTTATAGTTAATGAATTTAGACTTTTTACATTAAATTAGTTTTTCTTATTTTTTAGTGAATTTTTATTTCATACGGAACATCTCGATGAATCTTAATCATCGTTATACCACTTCTCCATTTGCATCTTCTCAGAGCCCCCCCCATTGGAATTCATACATTTTTTTCATTTGTTTTAAGGCCTTTTGTGCCAATTTAGTGTCTCCAGACATTCCTTAGTGCAATTCATCTGCTGAGGTCTAGTCAGCCTATCTAGAATTCCTTGCTTTTGGAAGATCAGCTCTTCCTCACCCAGCAGTAATCAGTTGCCAATATTTCTTCAGCTAAGATTGAGACCTGCTGTCCATTTCCCCAGTTCTGTGCTGAGTTTTTGTCTGCTTGAATTTTTATGGGTATTGTGCATCCTTACACCATTGCTGTAGGTTCATATGAGCAGGGCCCCAGGAGTTTGCAGGACTCTATTTCCATGTGGTCATGCACCTCCTCCCTGGCTCTTACAATTTTCCCACCACCTCTCCACAATGATCCCTGAGTCCTGGGTGGGTGAAGTTTACTATGGGGGGGGGTCCTGTCCAAGAACCAGCATCTGAAGACTTAATCTCTATGCTTTGGCCATCTGTGACCTTTTGTATTCCTGACCCTCTGTTGTATGAGGGAGCTTCATTAATAAGAATTGAAATATTTATTAGTGTCCTCTTTACCCCTTGTTCTATGTTCTGTGAGCCTTAGGTGTAGAGGTTGCATCGTAGATGCACTACTTAAACTTGGGTAATTTACAGACAATGTCTGTATGTGACCAGTCGTGGTACTCTATAATAGACTCCTTCTGGTACAGAAGAAGCTCCTTTGATGAGTGGTGACTGGGATATTTGTCTATAAATATAAGGACACATATTTTGCACATAGTAAGAAATTATATTAATCTAGGGATGTGACAGTTCTTGGGGTTTTCTCTAAGCTCTGTGACCTCTCCAGCCATGTGTATTTGGCTATGTTTACAGTACCACTCAGGAGTTTCCTCCCATTGAATGGAGTTTTAGTCTAATTAGGTAGCTGTTGATTGCCCCCAAGATAAAAGTGCCACTACTGCACCAATGTCATATACTGTGCCAGTCATTGATGTGGTTATTTGGTCTTGAAGCTGGTGTTGGAACATCCATTGATGTTTTCACTTAGCAGCTTGTAGTGTGCTCTCCAAAGCTATGAGAGCTAGTCTTCAAGGGAAGTGGCTTCCAGATCAGTTCCAGCTCCATTGCTCCAAATTCTGTGTCCAAAGTATGTTCTGTCTTCAGCAGTAGGGTCTTACCTTCAAGTTCTGTGAGGCAATCAAGGGATGTGGCAATAGCCCATGTAATTTTGGGAGTCTCTTGGACTACCCTGGCCAACAACTCAAAGGAAGGTTTCTTCTGTGTGGCGCTGTTTCTTGTTATGTAGCCTTTAGCTACACAGATGTACTCATGTGGAGTTATTGTATGTGTAATTTGTCATTAGGCTGTTGGACCAATATGATTCCCTCTGTTTTTATACTAGCTAGGCATTATTTATCTCTCCTCTCTCTCTCCTCTCTCTCTCTCTCTCTTTCTCTCTCCTTCCTCCATGTGTTCCACATTTAAAGTGTTCTTATTTTCTCATTTCTCCCTTGATAACAACAGTCTCCTATGGTCCCACCTCTCTTGAGCTCCTCCTTTCCCTTTATCCCCACAGTTCCCTGTATAACCCTCCCTCCCACCTCCCATTTAAATACTCCCTTTTATCCATTTCTCCCTTAGTAACACCTGTCTCCTACTGTTCTCTCAGATTCCTTCTTTCCATTTACCTCCCTGGATCTTTCCATTATCCTGGTTCATGCAGTTACATAAGGATACAAACTTACATATAAGAATTTGGTACTAGGATACACATATGAGGGAGAGCATACATCATTTGTTTCTCTGAGATTGTGTTTCTTCATTTATTATAACAGTTTATAGTTCTATCTATTTACCTGGAAATTTCATGATTTTGTCTTTGTTTACCACTGAGTAGAACTCCATTGTGTAAATGTACCACATTTTCACTATCCATTTGTCAGTTGATGCACACTTATGTTGTTTCCATCTCTTAGCTATTGTGAAGAGAGCAGCAACAAACATGGATGTACAAGTATCTCTGTAATACGATGAGTCCTTTGGATATGTGCCAAAGAGTGGTATAACCAGGTCAAATGGTGGATTCATTTTTACTGTTTTAGGAGTTCTCCACAGTGCTTTCCATAGAGGTTGCATGAGTTTGCAATTCCACAAGCAGTGAATGAGTGTTCCCTTTTCTCCACATCCTCTCCAGCATTTGGTATCATTTGTTCTCTTGATCATAGCCAGTCTGAGTGGGGTAAGATGAACTCTTAACAGTGGTTTTAATTTGTATCCCCCTAATTACTATGATGTTGAACACATTTAAAATATTTCTTAGTCATCTTTAGTTCTTCTTTTGAGAAGTCTTTGTTCAGATCCTGGCCCATCTTTTGTAACTTGTTCTCTTGATTCCTTTGTTTTTTAAGTTCTTTATATATTCTGAATGTTAAATGTTTATCAGATGTGTCACTGGTGAAGATTTTCTCCCACTCTGTGGGTTTTCTCTTCATTTTCTTGGTTGTTTCTTTTGCTGTACAGAAGTTTTTTAGTTTGAATTCAGACCTTTATATTCTGTTTTTTTTTAATTTGAAAGACTAAAAGAACCTTTAATATTTCTCTTTCTGAAAAATAAAAATAACCCCAAATCATATGTTTCAATCATTACTCTTTCCAGTAGAAAGAATAAACACAGAGAAAGAGATCAACAATGAATGAAACATAAGGAGGTGAGATGCTAAAAAAGGGAAAGAAAAAAGGAAGGAAAAGGAACAATGCCGAGGAAGTGGAGGAGCAATGACGGAATGAAACAATCAGCAACGGAGCACTGCGCAATGGACAGGCCGGAAGGTGGGGAAGAGCCTAAGCGATGATGACTTGCTATGACTATGAGTGAACATGGGTAAAAGTGTATTCATGAGACTGAGGGCACTCCTGGCTCACATTTTGACTATTTAACATTGTCACATAGATTGAATTCTTAAATCTTTTGAACTTGCCACTTTTTAAAAACAGTAACTGTAGTTTTTAAAAAAATGTGTTAGGGAAAAAGAAGCACCTTTAAATGAGTCTCTTAATTATTTACACTTCTGGTTATTTAAGCATTAATACTGAAAAGCGTTAGAATGGAAAGTAAGACTTTTTTCCCACAGTAATTAACTCAGGCTTACTGCAGTCAGTGTACTGAAAACAGAACTTTTGTAGGGTGGATCTGGACTGTCCCTCAGATCTCATATATTAAGGCCTTGCTCCTCATCTGTGACATGGGCGATGGAGGAGACATTAGAATGTGAGGTCTAGAGGAAGCAGATTGTTATAGGAGTCTGCCCTTGTGTCATGTGTTAAGACTCCTTTAGCTTTCTGGTCACTGTGAAGTGACCAGGTTTGCTCCATCCACAATGCACTCCCCAGCAGAATGTCCTGCCTCATTCAAGGTTCAAAGCTCTGTGACAGACAGCCATGGAATGAAACCTCCAAAACTGTGAGGTATAAAAGCCCTTTCATCTTTAGAGGTTGATTATCTCAGGAATTATGATAACTAAGTCATATTTTAGAACACAAGTATCATTGTATTATGTTCTTAAGAATATCAGCCTTTAGTAGCACCGTTTACTAATAGTATGTCTGATTTTGTGCAAAAAATTCCTTCTTTCAAACAGCTTTCTGGAAGTATAATCAACACATAAACACATATTTAAGTGGACACTGTGATCCATTTTGATATAAAAACTACCAGGTAGTTCTCACTCACACTAAAGATAACGTATTAGCCAGTGCTGCTTTGCTTGAGCCCTTTTGTAACTCTTTCACTTTTTCTTTCCTGCCTCCACCATCTCTGAGGGAACCACAATCATTTCACATTAACTTGTCTTTACTAGAATTTTATACACATCAAAGTGAAAAGCAGGGACTTGTCTGGTCTGACTTTTTCACTCAGAGTGATTATTTTAGATATAGCCCTGGTATAGTGATTATTAATAGTTCAGAGTTTTTGATGATGAATAGTAGTCCATTTTAAGATTAGACATACTTTAAAATTATTTTATTATTTTTTAAGCCCAGCGTAGTGGCACACACCTTTAATCCCAGCAGTTGGGAGGCAGAGGCAGGCAGATCTCTGTGAGTTCAGCCTGGTCTACATAGAGAACTCCATGACAGCTGGGGGGCTACAGGGAAACTCTCTCTCAAAAAAGACCAAAAAAATTTATTAATTATTTTTTATTATTTTATGTGTATGAGTATATTGTCTGCATGTATGTAAGTGCACCCATGTTGCAAAATGCCTGCAGAGGTGAGAAGAGGGCATTGGATCCCCTGGAACTGGAATTATGGATGGTTGTTGGCCATCATGTGGGTACTGGGAACTGAACCTGCATTTTTGCAAGAGCAGCCAGTGCTTTAACAACTAAGCCATCTTGGTAGCCTTGTAAAACATACCATACTTTGACCTATTCACATGTTGATGCGCATTTGAGTTGTTACCAGGTTCTTGCAAGTAGGGCTGCTATTAGCATTGTGTACAGCCTTTTATATGACTATGTATTTTTATTTATTTTGGTGAATATTACAGTAGAGTGGTTAACATGGAAAGTGATTTGTCATTTTCTTCTGTATAAGCAGTATATTAGAGTTGCAGTTTCTCTATATTATAGCACTATTTGGTATAGCTAGTCTTTTTGATTTTCATCATTCAAGCAGGTATTTAACTGTAAGTCAATTTGCATACCTCTAACATGAGGTAATGTTGAGTATTTCTTCATGTGTTTACATACTATTTTCTCTTATTTTGAAGTAACTGTTTTGATATATTGACTTTTAAAAAAAAAGTATTTTGGGGCTGGAGAGATGGCTCAGTGGTGAAGAGCACTGACTGCTCTTGCAGAGGACCTGGGTTCAATTCTCAGCAACCTACATAGCAGCTACGAATTGTCAACTCCAGTTCTGGAGGAATCCAAAGCCCTCTTCTGACCTCTGCAGCATTGCATGACATGGTTGCACTCACATACATGCATACAATATACTCATACACATAAAATAAAAATAATAAAATATTTTAAAAATTGAAGTATTTTTACTACTAAAATTTGAAAGTTCTTTATATATTTTTGGTTCAAGTAATTTATTATATAAAAGTGTTTTTGTATTTTATCATTTTGCACCTGGGTTTTTCATACATTCAATATTTTTATGAAGAAAAATTAATTTTAACTAAGTTCCATTGAAAATGTATTTCTTTTAAAAATACATAAATTTATTTTAAATTCCCATATAAAACAACAGGCCTCATTATGGCATTTCCATACATGTATATCTGTGCCTTCTTATCCCCCTCCATTGTCGTTCATGATTCCCTTTCTTCTACTGAATACTCTGGATTCTGCGTTCATGTTGTGTGTGCGCGCGCACGTGTGTGTGTGTGTGTGTGTGTGTGTGTGCAATGTAGCATGTGTATAATCTAGATTCTGCATATGAGATGAAACTACTGTGATGGCTGTTTACTGTCAACTTGATTGGATTTAGTCATCTAGGAGACAAATCTCTGCGTATGTCTGCGAGGATGTTTGCAGGAGTTAACCAAGTAGTGAAGATGTACCTTAAATGTGGGTGGCCCATGGACTGGGGTCCTTCACTGAATAAGAAGGAGGAAGCGAGCAGAGCACCAGCATTTTTCTCAATCTCCTTCCTGAATGTTGATGCAGTGTGACCAAGTACCTCGTGCTCCTGCCCTCTCTACCCCCATTATCCTCTCTTGTTCACCCTCCCATCTCATTTAATCCTTTATCCCTCCCAATAGCATTCCATCTCTTTTCAAGTCATATGCATATATATATATATATATATGTACACTATTCAGCTTCTGTATATGGGAATAATATGTGGCATTTGTCTCTTTGGACTTGACTTAATTCTCTTAACATGATGCTCTTCAGTTTCATATATGTTCCTGTAACTGACCTAATTTCATTCATCTTTATAGCTGAATGAACTTCCATTGTGTTTATACATTCATCTGTTGATGGGCACCTAGTGGACACTTAGGCTTTGTATTAGTCACTTTTCTCTTGCTGTGATAGAAACACTGACCAAAGCAATTTATAAAAAGAAAAGTTTATTTGAGCTTACAGTTCCAGGGGAATTACAGTCTGTCATGGCAAGAAGGCATGGTGGCTGGAGGTGGCTGGAGCAGGAGCAGCAGAAGCTATGCTCTCACATCATCACGCAGGACCAGGAAACAAGAGAGAGCAACTGGAGACCTGGCAAGGATTAAAAACTCTCTAAGAACACCCCCAGTGACATGTTTCCTCCAGGATAGCCACACCTTCTAAAACCTCCCAAGACAGTGGACCTGATGTGGGGACAAAATGTCCAAACACTTGGAGCCTACGGGAGACATTTTCATTCAAATCATCACAGGCTGGTTCTGTATTTCAGGTTTTATAAATAAGTTCTATAATAAACATGGATGTGCAATTATCTCTTTGGTATAGTAGCTTAGATTTCTTTAGGTATATACCCAGGGGTGATGTGGATGAATAATATAGTAGCTCTATTTTTAGTTTACTGGGTTTTTTTTTTTTTTTGAGAAAATTACACACAGATTTCTCTAGTGACTACTCTAGTTTGCATCCACAGCAGCAGAATATAAGGTTTCCTTTTAAAATTCCACCAGAAAACTCCTAGAACTTAATGACATTTTCAGGAAAGTAGCAGGTTACAAAATTAATTTACAAAAATCAGTAGCCTTTCTATATACCAATAATGAGCAAGCAATAGCAGGAAAAAGAGTACAAGGAAGCCCTCCCCTCACAATAGCCTCAAAAAAAATCTCAGTATAAACCTGACCAAAAATATCAAAGAGCTCTACAAAGAAATTTTTAAATATTTAAATAAAGAGATTGAGGAAGACACCAGAAGATGGAGAGACTTCCCATTATCATGGATTGGAAGAATTAATATTGTGAAAATTATCATCCTACCAAAATCAATATATAGATTCAATGCAATTCCAATCAAAATCCCCATGACATACTTCACAGAATTAGAAAAAAATAACCATCCTTAAATTCATATGGAAGCACAAAAGATCCTGGATAGCCAAAGCAACCCTGAGTACAAAGAGCAGTGCTGGGGGGATTACTATACCAGATCTCAAAGTATACTACAGAGCCATAGTCATAAAAACACCATGGTGCTGGCACAAAAATAGACACATAGATCAATGGAACACAACTGAAGACCCAAACTGAGTATACACAATTTAGCCACCTGATATGTGCCAAGAACACACAATGGAGGAAAGACAGCATCTTCAGTAAGTGGTGCTGGCAAAACTGGATCTCTACCTGTAGAAGAATAAAACTAGATTCTTATCTTTTACCTTGCACAAAATTCAACTCCAAATTGATCAAAGACCTCAATGTGAAACTTCAAAACTCTGAAACTGTTAGAAGAAAATATTGGCAGTAACCTACAAGATAGATACAGGTATAGAAAAGGCCTTTCTAAATTGGACACCAGTTGCTCAGGAATTAAGGTCAACAATCAAGAAGTTGATTTAAAAGCTGTACAGCAAAAGCAACGATCAAGAAAGTGAAGAGAAAACCCACAGAATGGGAAAAAAAATCTTCACTAGTGACACATCTGACAGAGGTTTGCCATCCAGAATATATAAAGAATACAAAAAGCAAAGAATTGAGAAAACAAATGACCCAGTAAAAAGATGGGCTGAAGATCTAAGCAGAGAGTTCTCAAAAGAAGAAGTAAAAATGACTAAGAAACATCTTAAAAGGTGTTCAGGGGCTGGAGAGATGGCTCAGCGATTAAGAGCACTGACTGCTCTTGTAGAGGACCTGAGTTCGATTCCCAGCACCCACATGGCGACTACGAACTGTCCTTAACTCCAGTTCCAGGGGACTCAGAAGCCCTCTTCTGACCCGGGGCATTTCACGATACGGGTGCACTCACATACGTGCAGGCAATACACTCATACACCTAAGATAAAAATAATAAAAATATTTTATAAAAAGGTGTTCAGCTGGGCGTGGTGGCACATGCCTTTAACCCCAGCACTCCAGAGGCAGAGACAGGTGGATCTCTGTGAGTTCAAGGCCAGCCTGGTCTACATAGTGAGTTCCAGGACAGCTATGGCTACAGGGAGACCCTGTTTCAAAAAGACCAAAAACAAACAAACAAACAAACAAACAAACAAACAAAAAAACCAACCCTCTTAAGATTTCACTTTACCCCAGTCAGGCTGGCTAAGATCAAGAGAATAAATGATACCAAATGCTGGCAAGGATGTGGAGAAAGGTGACTGCTCATTCACTGCTGGTGGGATTGTAAACCCTATGGCAGTGTAGAGAACTCTTAAAAAACTACAAATGAACCTACCATATGACCCGGTTATACCACTCCTTGGCATATACCCAAAGGACTCATCTTATTGCAGAGATACTTATACAGCCATGTTTGTTGCTGCTGTTTTCACAGTAGCTAAGAGATGGAAGCAACCTAAGTACCTTTCATTGCCTTCTTGACAACATTTATTATTATTTGTTTTCTTGATGATAGCTATCTTGCAAAGGATGAAATAGAATCACAATGTAGTTAGGATTTGCATTTCATGATGGCAGAGGGTATTAAACACTTTTTCATATATTTACTGCCCATTCATGTTTCTTCTTTTGAGAAATATCTGTTCAACTCATTTGTCCAATTCTTGATTAGATAAATTTGTACCTTCTGATGTTTAATTGGAATAGTTTGATGAGTAGTGATGTTAATTTTTCCTTAAAATTCTGGTAGAATTGAGCAGATACCCTATTCATCCCCAACCTTCTCTTTGTTGAGACTATTATTACTTCATTATTATTGCTTACTATTGATCTGTTTATATTGTTTAATGGCCTCTTCATTTACTTTTTTACTTTTTTAAAAAGAAAGGCTCTTATTTTATAAGCTAGGCTGGCCTGAAACTACTATGTAACCCAGGCTGACCTTGAACTCATGGCAAGCCTTCTGCCTCAGCCTCCAAAGTGCTGAAATCACAGGTATTAGGCATGACACCTGGCCTTAATTTTATTTTGGTAGTTCACATAGATTCAAGAATCTATCCAACTTAGATTTTTCTATGTTTTTTAAAATGTAGATTTTCAAAGTATTTCCTAATAGTTCCTTGAATTTCATTTGTAACTGTTGTAATACCGTTTTAAACTAATTATTATTTTGCATCTTTCTGTGTTTATTTCTTTTTCCTTTACTTTAAATTTTTTCTATATATTTTTAATGGAATTTTTCTGTATTTCATCTGTAGAGGCTTCTACTCAATCACAACACAGCTCAACATGAAGCTCCATTGTTTTCTTCTTCCTCCTCCTCTTCTTCCTCCTCTCTCTCTTCTTCCTCCTCTCTCTCTTCTTCCTCCTCTTTCTCTTCTTCCTCCTCCTCCTCCTCCTCTTCCTCCTCCTCTTCCTCCTCTTCCACTTTAGACAGGATATCAATGCATATTCATGACTAGGCTGGAACTTGCTGTATAGACCAAGTTGGCTTCAAACTCGCAGAGATTTGCCCGTCTCTGCCTCTGCAGTGCTGGTATTAAAGGGGTGTGCCCTCACATTATTATTATTTGTAATTTTACTCTCAAGAAGTCTTATCTCCACCATCACTTCTTTCTCAATATTTTATTAATGAACGACTCTTTCTTTTTTAAAGCATTTTTATATTTATTTTTTAAAAAATAAGAAATTATTTAATAACCACATGATTAGAAGAAGCATTTCATTACAGCATTAACATATTCAATAACAATTTCCAGAGGAAAAAGATGTATCTCTCAATTTTGGTTGTAAATTTTTAGGTTCACAGTTGAATTAATACAGTTATACAATATATTGTACTCAGCATAAACCCTATAAGACAAAACTGAATGAGGTTTTAACCTTAAAAAATGATCTCCATTTCATTTTAAAATATACTGTTTCATACAGAAAAACTCATTTTTAATGCAACTAACACTTAG
>NW_008348081.1:868019-869048 GCF_000622305.1 Nannospalax galili
GCATGGATATAAAATCATCAGGTAGATTTCAATGGTAATGTGTTTCACCTTTACTAATTAATATGGAGCAAATTTTTATGCTTCTTCCTTAAATATAACTTTTTTTATTTGTTGATTTTTGTGTGTGTGTATTTCATACAGAACATCCCAAACAATCTTATTCATCTATATAACCACTTCCCAAATGGCACAGCCCCCCCCCCCGCCCCCCGATACTGGAGCTCATATACTCTGTCATCCCTCTTACTGTCCACTGTGTTATCGGTACCCCCAGCCATTCTCCAGTGCTTGTCCATCTGCTAAATCTAGGCAGCCTATCTAGAGTTCCCTGTTTTAGGAAAATCAGCTGTTCCTCATCTAGTAACAATCAGTTGGCAATATTCCTTTAGATAAGATTGGAGGCTGTCATTCATTTTCCCAGTTCTATGCTAGGTTACTATCTGGAAGTCTCTTGGGCCATTCAAAGGAAGATATCTCCTGTCTTGCGTTGTTTCTTGTTATGTAGCTTTTACCTATACACATGGTCTCTTAAGGAATTATACTGATCCCTTTAATCTTTGGTTATACTTTCCTTTTGGGTGTTTAAGTCCATACAGTTGGCCCAGCTAAACCAATTTATTTTTATTCTTAAGGTCGTTTGAGGAGCTGTTCCTCAGGGGTCACATGGGCTTGGGAAAAACGAGCTCTGGCTTCTTTCTTTCACCAGTTCCATCTATGTGAAGATAAGTCAAAGGCCCGATCATGGCTGGCTTAAAAAACTTTACTGAGAATATTATACATACACATAAGGTATTTTGATCAAATCCATGCCCAGTCCCTCCCCTCCAACACCTCCCATATCTCCCATCACTTTTTTTCTGACAACTTCATTTTTTCTTTCTTTCTTTTTTCTTCCTTCCTTCCTTCCTTTCTTTCTTCCTTCCTTCCTT
This sequence comes from Nannospalax galili, assembly GCF_000622305.1. NCBI lineage: Eukaryota > Metazoa > Chordata > Mammalia > Rodentia > Spalacidae > Nannospalax > Nannospalax galili. The sequence continues at coordinate 868,949 of NW_008348081.1, forward strand.
CCTTTTTTCTCTTTTCACTTTATGAATAAGAACACTGAAGGTAGTGACTCAATTATTTCTGTGTTTGATGACCTTAATCCAGGACTGAGGCCAGTCAAAT
>NW_008348081.1:869067-869405 GCF_000622305.1 Nannospalax galili
GGGATTCCATATGAGCTCCCAAATACTTTTGATATTTTTGGCCTTTGGAACAGAGTATGTTGTTAAGTGGCCAAGGACATTTTGGCTTTTAGCCAAGAAACTGGCTACTTTTCTTTGATGTCTTTTTACCCTAACTGTCTATCCAGTTCCTACCTCCTATTCTTATCACACCATCCTCTGAAGAGGTTACCCAAAACATTCTTTCTTTACATTTACTTCATGTTTAGTTTCTCTCTATCTAGAATGGTCATGGTGTTCCTTTGAGGTTGGGTTATTAGGAGTGATGGGTAGGAGGCAATGCCTGTGGGAATATATTCAGAGGTTTTATATATATATAT
>NW_008348081.1:869508-883911 GCF_000622305.1 Nannospalax galili
CAAATATTTTGAGTAATTGGAGAATTCCTTCTATAGTGGACATAATTGCTAATTTATTTCAGTGCTGAATATTTTCTTTAAGCTGAGAAAACATATAGCATCTTGCTGATAGTTTTCTAGTAGTAAATGAGCTGGAGGAAAGGAGTTTTGCTGCTATTCCTCTTATTTTCTGAGCTCTTTTCCTTCTCATCAGGGCCCTCCCAGTTCTCTGCAACTCTCTAACTTCCTCCCTGAAGTGAGATTCTCATGGGCTTAGTTCTACATGGAATTTCCCCCCAACTACACAGAGTAAATTATATTGAGTTACAAAATCTGAGAAAAGGGCCATGTTGGTGCTCCTCAGTCATCTGTGTAAGTGCACCCCACTCAAACCTATTGAGCCCCAGACAATGGTCAAAGAGATGGACCAAATGCTTCTTGACTAGAAAAAAGAGGAGCAAATAAGCTTACAGGACATCACACTCTTGACAATGAAAGAATTGTCAAGACAGTGCATATTTCTAACTGCACTGTGTGAAAATTTTACTACTGTGGGCAGTTTTCCTATCAACATGCGTCAATCACCAGTGTATAAGGGGCAAGAAGAACTTCAGACCTTCACCCTGCTATTGCCATTTGCAAACTCATCACTACAGTGCTAGCTTATAAAAAGAGCACATGGTGCCAAATACAGCCAGTAAATAAATCCACTCCCTGAGAAGACTGGATAAAGATCTTTTCTTCCATTTCTAACTCTAAGTCTAGGTGATGAGCATATTTATAATAAGCAAATACCTCTGCCCTAAAATTCTGCATATAGTTCTACCAACTTTGAACTGGATTAATTTAAAGGTCACTAGATATGAATGGCTCACAAAATGATAAATTATTAAAATATAAAATCTTGTGAGATTTCCTTCTGAGAATCATCAACAATTTGAAAACAAGTAGAATTAAGGAAAATTGGAAATACTTTTTGTCAAAAGGTGGGACTTCGAATCTCAGCTGTCATCCACTAAGAAGCATCCACCCTGCATCTTTACAATAGTCTTGAGAAAGCCTCTGTTGTTTAGGAGCAGATCTTACAACTCCTTCTCTACGTGTGATTTCCTCCTCAGGATTTCTTTATAGAGACCTTCCCAGTGGAATTCTTGCTAAGTGATTAAAAAGCTTTTGTGTTTCCCCAGGACCTTGCACATACTAATGAGTGCTCTACCGCTGAGCCACACTCTGCGCCCAGAAAGCTCTTTCCTTTAAGGGCATGATCTATCTTGGGAGCTGTAAGGTATCCAGTTGGACTTATTTAGCTCTACTGGGATCCAGATAGAGTCTCATTCTGTTTGTCACATTGCTTCACAGTGAACACTCAATATGAAGTGACTTCCACTGGGATTTCTCAATGGTAACTCATGGCAATCTAGTTAGTTGTTCAGAAAAGCTTTGGCAATCAGTGTGGCTTGGCCTGGTGTGCTGTTGAACAAACCTGACTCATCTGAGATTAAAAGCAAGATGAAATGTCATTTGGGTTTCTGTTGTTTCTTTATGTTGGTGTAAATAAAAAGAAAACAGCCTTTTGTATCTGCCACTAGAATAAAGTAAGGGGACAGACAGTGCTGATTCCAATTTTCAAGGCATATTTTCCTCACACAGTGTGGAAAATGTTCACTGCAAATTTCAATATAAAATGTGCTAGACATATTTTTTATACACCAACATTAAACTGGGCCATAGTCTTGTTCCTATGGTTACTGAGCAATGTGTCGCTGTGCAGATGTAGCCTGAGGGCACCTCGTTTCAGCTGCATTGCTTATTGACTTTTGCTTCTCTTAGCTTTCCCATTAAATCCCTGTAAACTCTGATCACCAAATGGGCACAGAATCAGGGATTACTCTGTACTTGTACATCTTCAGGCAGATAATCTGAGGAGTGTTACACATTGTTCCTTAGAGTTTCCAGCAAAGGTCATAGATAAAAATTATGGAATGGGGCTGGAGATATGCCTCAGTGGTTAAGAGCACATGCTGCTCTTCTAGAGGATGCAACACCAACATGGAGGCTCACAACAGCCTTTATCTTCAGTTTCAGGAGAGCCAATAGCATCTTCTGGACTCTGATGGCATTCCACACATATGGTGCACTTACACGCAGGCAAAACACTCATATACAAAAATTTAAAATGAATAAATCTTTAAAAATTTATGGAATTCCCAGGTGAATTTTAGTGTTCATATAAATAACCAAGCATTAAAAGTATAATTTTGTCACAAATGTTGCATGAAGCATACTTTTATTAAAACACAATGTTCATTATTTATCTATTTTCAAATTCACAGTTATTGTGTATTTTTTATTTACTAGATCAGATAACCCCATTACCAAGGAATTTGTGACTAATTGTCAATTAGGAGTATGATTAGTGCAGCATCCAACCCTGAGCTGGATTTACCTCACTCCTTGTTTAACTCGTTCACGTCTCCAATTCCAGTTTCCAGGCATTACCTCCTCCAATAAATGTTCCATGTGCAAACTTTTTTTTTGTCTCGGGCCCTGACTTTTGGAGAAAGCCAAAGTAAAACATGAAGTGACATCAGGAACTCTATAAACTATAACCCACCGGGATTATGCTTGACTCTTGTCATTTTATAAATAGTTCATGTGTCTCCCATAGTTCTTCTGTCCTTTGAATTCATCATAAGATTATTTAGAGTTGCCAAATTTATGCTCTGTTGGCGTTTCAAGCTGTCCCCATGCTCCTTAATAACTCATTTTTGAGATTTTTATGTTGTTACAGCTATCTGTGATCTAGACTCTTTATTCTGGTAATCAGTGTAGTGCAGGGATAATTTATCCACTGTACACACTGATAAGCCAGATGTAAAAATCATCTTTGTACTCAATCCCTAACCAAGAATTAATATACATGTATATATGAATAATTTATATGAATAAATATGTGAATATATGTGTAGATCTATAGTTAGAAAGCCCTACCAGAAGCCATATGATTATTAAATGAAAATTCCAGTGCCAGAGATTGGTTTCCCCTTATAAGTTGTTGGCCAGAGGGGCCCTAGAGGCCCCCAAAACAATAAAGGCCATTGCCAATAATGTTGGTTATATACCAGAAGTGGACAGTAAAACCCTATTGCTGAAGATACCACATGATGTGAGTGCAGGAGAGGGAGAAATCAAGCTTTGACTAAGCTGGAAACTCCCTGACACTAGATGGGTGACTTTCATAGTGCTAGAAGGCAACATGCAGATGGCTGGGGGAGAACTATCCCCTATAATTCTGCTCAACAAGAGGCCCAGTGTGCTTCATGATCAACATGCCAAACAAGATGTTCCAGCTGGCACACTAGTGGTGCATCTAGTGTATGTACAACCAGCAAAATTTCAGTTGGACATATTACCCACTCCTAGAGGTAGAACACACATTTGGTACTGTAGATGAGGCCAACCCCCTGTGGCAGGGGAGGATGGACATGATGCACCTGCTAAAGTACTGTCCAAGCATTTGTGTTTATGCCCATAGGTTATTATAGCAGCCACCGTTTAGATGTTCTTGCCTCTTGCTATTTGTGTTTTTATAGTAGATGGAATCCCACTGAAATGGGCCAACAGCCCATGGAAAACAGATGATGCAGAGACCCAAAAGTTCAATGCCTTGCCACAATGGGAGGAATATCATCCCACACCTATCACCCCCTCCAATGCTCAGGGACATTTGTGGAAGAGGTTGGGGAAAGAATGTAAGAGCCAGAGGAAGGGGTGAAGTGTTAACTGGAAGTGTCCTCTGACCACTATGCCCGCAAGGGGTTGATGGGAGAAATAATAATAATAAAAAACCCAAAACAATTAGAGACTGCAGAGTGTGTGTTCCTGGCTAAGACTCCTGTATTGAACCTCACCCAACCATGGCTCAGGGACCATTATGGAAGGGAGTGGAGGCAGAAAGATTGTAAGAGCTGGGGTTGGTTGATGAACACAGGAAAGCTTGCACATGTGACCTTGTGGCAACTATGGCATTGAACACAGGACCCATGCCTACCCAATTAAACAAGGGCCCAGAGAGGAGGAGAGAAATGGGTGGCAGGCTGGACACAGACTGAGAACTACTAGACACTGATTGCTACTAGTGGAGGGAGAGTATGCCTTACATATGCTCTCCAGATAGGCTGACTAGACTGCGGTGGACAAATTTACACTGAGGGATATTTGGGTACAAATGCTTGACTGGATTGGACTTAACATGTATGGCAGAATACATGAAATCTGGTGGGAGGTGTGGGGGGTGTGGATGGGGGGAGGGTCTAAATTTGATCAAGAACAGTTGTATGGAATTACAAAAGCTCAATTAAAATTTTAAGGAAAAAAAGTCAGTATAATGAACAATTAATCATTTATATTAGAGTTCTACTGCAATAAAAGATGAATACCCAGAGTATATGGGAAGAATGGCTTGTGCCTCAGTGTTTATTTTCACCAAATCATAGAGAAATTTCTTTTTTTGATAGGGTTTCACTATACAGCTTGTCGGCCTTGGGGTCATGGTCTTCCTGCCTTGATCTTCCAAGAGTGACTGAGGGGATTCCAGATATGCCCCACCATGCCTGAAGTTTTCTTCTTTTAAATATGAGCAACTTTTAATTCCAGGTCAATCATCAAAGTCTTAATCATTAATTAAAGAATGTACTTGCACTTGAGGTTGGTGTTAATGGTGGGGACGGAGGCTGTATTTCTGATCCTGCCCAATCAAGGACAGGTGTGTCTGTGTGATCCAGATCTTTTCGCATTTGTGATTATACTATGGACTCCATAGGGATATGGAAGCATAGTGGAAGGACAGATTTATAAATTGAGGCCAAGAATCATACTTGGCCTGGGATCAGAAAAGATAATGAGAAACTGTTGGACCCTGCCACTAAGGTCATAGTCCACCATGTCCAGAAAGCTTGCTGAGCTTGGCTCAAAATGGAGGACTGCCTTTCTCATCAGGGGCTTCCTACTCTCTGCCTGACCTTATTTGGAGAGTATCTCCAAGCATAAATGCCTGACCTTATTTGGAACATGACCTATGACATAGTTCCTTGCAAATGCTGCCCTTGGTTTTCCCATATGATAATTAGGCATTGCACTATAGCCAGTCAATCCCACCTCCCTTTCTACATGATAGGGTCCTCCTGCCACATGTAAATAAAGCATACTATGATCACCTATCAGGCAAAGCTTTGGCTGCTATCCTCACCCTATATATTCCCTCCAACTCCCCTAAATAAATGAGCTGTCTCACTGAAGCTGACTCCTGGAAGATCTTTCCATCATATTTATGGCCATCTTGACCCTGTTTGTTGCTTCTGCTCCCTTTGTTCTCATGGATTAGTGGCCAATGACCCATGAGGGAAGAGAGACCCACAGTTGGCACCCAACATGGGGTTCCTGGAATGCATGGAGTTTGTGAGTACCCCCTCCATGATGGTAGTGACATTTTTGCCTAATCGTCCCGATTGAGGACCGATCATCTCCTTTCCTCTTTTTGCTTTACTTTTGGTTTGTGCCTTCGTGAGGGACTAGATATGGTCTGCAGGCAACTGAAGCCTTTGGTCTGGGCAACTCCCTAACATTGGCCAAAAGTCCCGTGCCCTCTTTCTAGACCCTGACAGCCTGATTGGGTATAGGCAATAACCTTGACACCTCTCATAAAAAAATCTGGTAACACAGCAACCAGTTAAAAGTCTCCAGAACAGTTGCCGATCTCTTAAATCTGCAGGCAGACTTGTGTTTGTTGGAATGCTTCAATCCCCCAATGGCAAGCTGCCTCAGGAATGTTGAGCGCCACTGACAACACTTCCTTTCTTTCCTATAATGGGAAATTCAACATCACATGAGGGGAATCTCCAAATTCACTCCCTTAGAGCCCTACTTAAGTCAAGAAGACTTAAGCTTTCCCAAAAGGAAGGCTTAGAATTTTGAAATGAGATGCTTCAATTTTCTCCCTGGGTCCTGACAGCAGATATCTCCGACCAGGATGTCTGGACCTGTGTTGCTACCTGGCTCATAAAAAAGAAATCTAGGAAGGGTACCATTTTCCCCTTTCCTTCCTTCCCATCATAGCTGCCATCTGACAATATTTAAGAAAGACACCCAAGCCTGAGGAGGACCCACTAGACAAAATACAAATACAGGAAAATAAGGGGGATAACTCAAATGAAGAAGAAGACCCTGAATATTAACCAGTAGCAGATTTAGCCACCCTAGAAAAGGCAATTGATCAAGTCAGACAAAAACCACTCACTGACCAAAAAAAAAAAACCCTTCCCCCCTTTACCCCCCTCTTCCCCCCTATGAATCCTCATGGGATGAGAAAGACAAAGACCTGGATGTTAAGACCCAGGTTTCAAAAAACACCAAAAATTCCCAGATAAATACTCTTCCTTCTCCTCCTTCACCCTCAGTGCCACCATCTACAGCTCTCACCCCCCACAGCCATTGAACAGCTCTGTAATCTCAGGGATAATGGAAGCTAGTTCTCCCAATATTGTCAACCACAATGGCCTCGGGACCCAAAAATCCCACCCTTAGAGATGTTTCCCGTTAACCTACAAGTAACAAGACAACGTCTACTGGTTTGGTATCTGCTCATAGCATCAGATTTAAAAGAACTGTGCCAAGCTGTCCATGAGGACAGGATCTGTGCTCCATGGACCAAATCTATATTATAAACTTTCAATATCAACCTCCTAACCTCCCAGGACTGGAGAATTATCTGTCGATCCACTCTCCCCAGTCCATTATTTGTGCAATGGGAGGCTTTGTTTAGAGATGAATACCTAATATAGGCTAGAAAAAATGACATACATAATCAACAACTAGGACCACAACAAGGACAAGATCCACCCGCTGGATTTATAGATTGGAATTACCACCAACCATTCGGTCAGGGAAATTTCTCCACAGGAATCCAACAGGCTGTGATCCCTGCTGGCTGTTTTGAATAGGTCTGCTTATGTGTACTCCAGGCCTGGGACTGCCTAATCCCCTTGTCCACAGGGCCTGGAGAGGCCTCTTCACTGACCTTTCTAAAACAAAACCAAATGAAATCCTGCTAGATTTTACACTAAGAGTACAAGCCAGTTTAGACAGAAAAATAACAGACCTCACAGCCAAAGCAATGCTTCTAAACAACCTCATCTGGTAAGGGATGACCCCTGAACACAGACAAGCATGCCAGGGACTAAAAAATGAACATTATGACAAATGGATTGTGGCCACCCACGACATTGGGACCACCACATACCTATGCCTCCTCTCTCACCCAGGCCTTTGTAGCCACAAAGACACTGGGCACTGGAAAAGAAATTGCCCAAAATATGATTTGACTGCCCTTCAACCCCCTAAATCCATCTGTCCTCATTGTAAAAATGGCTTTTGTTGGAAAAAATATTGTAAATCTAAATACAACAAAGATGGCAAAACTTTGCCACATTTAAACTCCTCTCAGGGCAACCCTCAGCCTCGCTAACAAGAGGGAAGCCATAAACATTGTGGGTAACTAGCATTACAGAAAATACCCATCCAAAATTAACCATAAAAATAGATAATAAACCTTTCAAATGCCTCCTCGACACCAGGGCTGATAAAACCATCTAAAGACGCTCTGAGTTTCCCTCAAACTGGGAATTAATACTGGGACCTTGGCTGATGGGAGTAGGAGGTACCTTCTGAGCATTCATCACCAAAGACTTCTATAAATGGGAGGATCCTGATGGAAAGGTCGGCACAATAAGACCTCTGATTGCTGATATAGTCATGAATCTCATAGGACAAGATATCCTGGAAGACCTTAATGTAGTTCTTGCCAGTGGATTTGAGGAGAGTGCCTTCAAATAGATGATTATATGAAGTTCCTAGAACAAAAAATACCCCAATTCTAATGGCCACTTTGATTACCAGACTTCCTGCCTCGACTGGATCACCAAAGAAGCAGTCTGGGTGGAACAGACCATTACCCAGGGAGAAATTACTAATTTTACAGCAACTTGTAAAGGAACAGTTACAGCTGGGTCATATTAGGCCCTCTAGGAGCCCATGGAGCACCCTGGTCTTTGTCATAAAGAAAAAGACAGGGACACGGCAACTGCTACAAGACCTTTGAGCCATAAACAAACCATGAAAATATGGGGATCATCCCAAAGAGGCCTACCTATGATCTCTGCCATTCCCATTAACACACCCCTGTTAGCCCTAGATATAAAAGACTGGCTCCTCTCCATCTGTTTACATAATAATGATTGTCAACATTTTGCATTCTTAGTTCCAAAGACTAGCAATTCTGGTCCAGCTGATCAATATGAGTGGCAAGTTCTGCCACAGGGCATGGCAAATAGCCCTACAATCTGCCAGGAGGCCGTTGCAAACTGGCACCCCTTCTGAGAGAAAGCCTACATGTTTACCATTACATGGATGACCTCTTGGTCTGGCAAGACGAGGATTCCTCTCTGGAGGACCTGAGAGATTCTATGATAAACACCCTAGAGACAAGAGTTTTTATGATAGTCACAAATAAGATACAATTGGTTCCCCCCATTACCTTCCTGGGGACTGAAATAATGCCTACTACCATTAGGCCCCTTAAACCCATCCTGAATACCCCTCATCCCCTTATCCTCAATTTTCTTCAGAGCTTTTTAGGCAATATTAATTGGCTAAGACCCTGGCTTCCCATCCCCATAAGCCAATTACTGCCATTCTTTGACCTCCTAAAGGGAGACAGAAATCCATCCTCAAGAGAGTATGTGAACCCAGATGCCAAAAAGGCTTTCCAAATTATTAATAACGACTTCCAAAAGGCAACGCTGGCCAGATATGACCTTGAGGTGCCAGTTCAGCTCTTAATTTTTAACTCCTCCCCCACCATGATGGGATCAATTTATCAGCCACAGGTAGTACTAGAATGGATTCACATGCCATAGGGGGTGCCCCTCGCCTTCTTACAGAAATAGACACCCTTGCATCCATGATTTGTTAAGGAAGGGATAGGACCCTACAGATTATAGGAAAAGAACCTGACACCCTCATTATCCCCTTCCCATTATTGGATGTACAATGGATCCTAAAACATCATTCCTCTTTTTCAATTAGCTTGCTAGGCTTCCGAGGACAGATTGATAACCACTATCCCAAAGATAAATGGGTGTCAGTTATTCCAACGCCTTGCTGGCTTCCACCTCTGCTCTTCTGCCAAAGAACCATAAAAAAATACCACAACAGCCTTTACAGATGGGGGAACAAAGGAGGTGGCGTTGGTCATATACTCCCTGATGACCCTCATGATACATTTTCAGCCTCTGCCTGGTAAATGCCCACAATTTAAAGAGCTCTTTGCCATCTATATGGCCCTTGATAAAATTGACGAGCCCTTCAACCTTTATTCTGACAGCATTTACACTGCTAATTTACTCCTGTGGCTAGGTCACTCCTTTATCAAAATAGATGGCAACTCCCTCTCACCCCTGCTAATTGAGATTTCTACAAAATCTTAATATTACAAAAATGAGTGGCTCCATTATTTGTCCAACATATCAGGTCCCACTCCCTCCTCCCAGGTCCTCTTACTGAAGGAAATGCCATAGCAGATGAAGTAGCCACCGTTGGGACATGCCCCACCAGCCTGATGGTCACCCAGCATCTCCACCATGTCACCCACATTAATTTGTGAGGGCTCCATCTCAGATTCCCCCACATTCCCATCAAACAACTTAAACACATTATTAAAAACTGCTCTTCCTGTACATCAATGATACATGACCCCGCTATACAACAGATGGGCACCAACCCTCAGGGCTAAAATCTAATGCCCTCTGGCAACTTGATGTAACCCATGTCCCCCAATTCAGTAGAGAAAAGTATGTATTCATAACTGTAGACACATACTCCCATTTACTTTGGGCTACTGCCCAGACTGGTGAAAGTTCAAAAAATTTAATAAATCACATGCTCTCATCTTTTGCTATCATGGGCCTCCCCTCACAACTAAAGACAGACAATGGCCCAGCATTTACCAGCTCTCTGTTTTAAAATTTTTGTGAGGCCTGGGGTATCACCCATCACACTGGCATTCCATATACCCCACAAGGACAAGCCATTGTGGAAAGGTCACATAAAACCTTAAAAGACCAACTACAAAGACAGGCCCAAACAATGTATTCCCCCAACATTCAATCAGCATTAGCCTTGTTTATCCTTAATGTACTCAATGTATACTGATGCTCTGATGCCCCTCCATCACCCGATATTGGGCCCAGACACACCCCATGCCACCTATCATGGTTAAATGGAGAGACCCCCTCAATGGAATCTGGAAAGGACCAGATCCACTGCTGATCACAGGGATAGGTTTTGCTTGTGTCTTTCCACAGGATCAACCAAAGCCCATCTGGATTCAACCCAGAAATGTCCAACACCTCCCCATCCACAAAAAAAATGGCTCACATGACTCTGTCAGAGACAATGAAAAAGAAGAGGAGGAGACAACACCCAAGCCTACACAACTGGATCACATGGGAAGAGATCCATGATCTGGTGAATACCACCCACTGCAGCTGCCCCCCCCAGCTTCCTTTTCTGTCATTCTCATGGCTGTTTTTACCCTACTTAGCACCAATGCTTCGGCCATACCCCCCCCCCACTACTGTGCTCTGGAGATTTTATGTCAGGGAAACATATCAAGGAAGAAATCAAATAATGAGAACCAAAGATTGTCCACTAGTGGGATGTCAAGAACCCATAGAAATTATAATATACCCAAATGCTACCGGATACAAAAAGGATGAATATTTTTGCTTTCCTTTCCAACAAACAGATCCATTATGCCTCAAGGATGTCGATACCTATGGGGGCTGCTGCTATTTCAATCCCTGCAGGTTGGAACAGGGATTGACTGGGGGATATCAGGGCATAACAGGACAAAAAAGACCCATCTACCTGATAGATAATAAGTATCTCTATGGATACCATGACTATTCCATGATATATGTTGCAGATCCTTGGCATGATCACTGGCATGTTGGGGTGATGGGCAAGTTCTACCCAGGCACATTCTCTAGCTACCCTACTGCTGATTTCCATATCTCTCGATAGCTTGTACCCACAGGTAAGCCTGTGCTAACTCATCATAACATTATTCTACAGGAAAAACAGAGGAAAAAATAAGATCAACAACATCTTTGAGCCAATATATTCAATGTGTTGCTGACTTCCTTCTCTTCACCACCCACCCTAACACCTCTGTTTTTTTGTGCATCTGGCAGTAGACCCTTACTGAGAGCAGTACCAGTTAATACCACCCTTTTTTATCCCAAGACAACAAAAAATTTCACCAACTCTCACCTGTCAGATATTCCCTTATTTGACCAGCTGTCCAACTATCCAATTTGTGTTTCCAGTAAAAATAAGCCTACTCATTACAAATGCCTCACTAATGTTACTCTTTCTAGGCCAACATGCTTCGCCCCTCCTCTTTTTCTTTGGTGCAAAGGAAATGTCCAGGCCTATATTAACTCCTCCTTGTCCACCTCCTGTGTACCTATAATGATTACCCCCCAGGTACCTGTTTGAGGAAGAAGCTGCCCTCCTCCTTCACACCCGCCTGTGGAGAGAAGTCTTCATCCCTCTGCTAGTGGGACTTGGACTCACCCTCTCTCTGGGTGCCAGAGGCGCTGTGACTGCTGCCATTGTACAAACCCATCACCTGGCAGGAGACTTTCGAGACAAGCTCGACCAGGCAATGGCATCCACAACTGACAGCCTTGAGTCTCTCCAACAACAGATGAACTCTCTTGCCAGGGTCGTGCTCCAAAACAGAAGAGCACTAGACCTAATAACTGCTGAACATGGGGGGACTTGTACAGTATTGGGAGAAGAGTGCTGCTTTTTTGTAAATGAGTCAAATGTTGTTGAGACTAACATTAATACTCTCAAAAAACTTTGTAATGACCTGCTTTCAAGATTTCAACCCACCGAACAATTAAATTGGTTTGATAACCCCTTGTTTTCTTGTTTCTTACACTTTGTTAGCCCCCAATTATGTTATGCTTTATTTTGATGCTTTCTCACTGCCTTATACAGTTTCTTCGATAACAAATTACCACCATTGCTAAAATTACTGCCAATTAGATCATGGTCCATTATCAGACCATGGATTCTTCTGATACAGATGAATTGGCTCTTAAAGCTTGTGATGACACCTCTCCATTATAAAACAAAATGGGGGAGGTGGTGGGGGACCCTACTGTTAAGGTTGTAGTCTACCATGTCTGGACAGCTCTCTGAGCTCAGCTCAAAATGAAGGACTCCCTTTCTCAGCAGGGGTTTCCTACTCTCTGCCTGACCTTATTTGGGGAAAGTGTCTCCAAGCACAGATGTCTGACCTTATTTGGAACATGACCTATGACATAGTTCCCTGCAAATGCTGCCCTTGGTTTTCCCGTATGATAATTAGGCATTGCACTACAGCCAGTCAATCCCACCTCTCCTTTCTACATGATAGTGTCCTCCTGCCACATGTAAATAAAGCATGCTATGAACACCTATCAGGTAAAGCTGCCATCCTCACTCTATAGATTCCCTCCAACTCCCCTAAATAAACAAGCTATCTCACTGAAGATGACTCCTGGAAGTACTTTCCGTTGTACTCATGGCCGTCCTGACCCTGTTCGTTGCTTCTGTTCCCTTTGTTCTCGCGGATTGGTGACCAAAGACCCATGAGGGAAGAGAGACCCACAAGAAACCATAACATAAAAATAATACAAATAACATGACAAAAATGCTGTAAGATAATCATTCTCAAGTATTATGGCCACAGAGGAAGTCTGATGTCAGAAGAGAATAGATTTCTTTATAGAGCAAATCGAAAATGTATTATCATTTTATTGTTTCTGTTTTTTCTTATGCCTGATATTTTAAAATTTTACTTTTATTTTTTCTGGCCTGAATTCTTTTGTGTCTGGTTTAAATTTATGTATTTAATTTTATGTATTATTTTTTATTTTATGTGTATGCGTGTATTGCCTGCATGTAGGTAAGTGCACCTGTGTTGTGCAATGCCCGTGGAGGTCAGACGAGGCTGTCGGATCCCCTGGGTCTTGAGTTATGGACAGTTGTTAGCTGCCATGTGGGTGCTGGAATTTGAATCTAGGTCTTCTGCAAGAACAACCAGTGTTCTTAACCACTGAGCCATCTCTCCAGCCCTGAATAATTCTTTTTCAAAAAATATTTTATTTATTATTTTTATTTTATGTGTATGAGTGTTTTGCCTGCATATATCTAAGTACACCACATGCACACAATGCCTGCAGAGGCTAGAAGAGGGTGTCAGATCCCTTAGAACCAGAGTGATGGATGGTTGTTGGCAGCCGTGTGGGGCTGGGAATCAAACCTGGGACCTCTGAAAGCACAGTATGTTTTCTTACTCTCTGAGCCATATTTCTCTCAAATGAATAATTCTTAATAGTAGATCTATTTAAGAAATTTGAATAGACAAATATAAAACAAGGCATTGGATACCACAATCTTGCTTATAAAAGGTTATAAATTACCTATAGAATTGTGCCGATAAGACTTATTTATGGCATCAAAGCAAAGAATAAAATAATAATTAACATTGAAAAGCTTCAGTGTGAAAGGCAGTATCATTGCCTAGATTTTACCAATAAAGCAACCTTTTGCTCAATGTCTTATAAGTAGTAAGTTGAAAAACTAGCATTCAAATATAGAAGTGTTTGAAATTAGAATTCAATGCTAGATTATTTGGGAAATGTAGACATCACTGACAGGTTTGATCATGAAGTGGCAGAATAAGGAATTTTTGACATTAATTAGACATCAATACAGAATTTATTTCAGTTTATCTTTTCTTTCTCTTTATGTGCTAAAGCTCTTGTTAGTAAGATTAGAACAAGGCAGTCATAAATCTTATTTTGTCATAAACCATGTTCTGTCATTGAAATACACAAGGGAAAACATGGATCTTTAAGCATAGTTGATGTCCTGACTCCAGTTTAAAACTTAATTTCCCATCCCAGTTCAACCATGTGGAACTTCTGTGGTTAGTCTGGTGACTAAGCTGATGAACTACTTGGTAATGATTCAGTCTCATTTTGCTTATGCAACCTCAAGGCACACTAACAGAACAAAGGCAAGGGAGAAGAAATGTGCTTTAGAGAAAAAATAGTGCATGTTACTCATTTTCTTTTTGGCTTTTAAACTCCAATTTCTTAAATGTCTTCAATGCAAATCAGTCAAAAGGTAATATTCACAGGTGAGAGGCACAAAGCAATATCCTGTTTTCCATTCCATTATTTTTTTAAGTTTAGGAGAGAAAACTGAATTTTAAATTATTCTCTGACATACTTGAGTTATTTATTT
>NW_008348081.1:884141-885537 GCF_000622305.1 Nannospalax galili
TAGAATGTTGCTTTCATTAATATCAACATTTGTTTGTATGAATTTATTTTTTCTCTTATTTTGAAGAGATGTCACACTAAATAGTGACAAAAATACCATTTTAAAAATATTATAGCCTAGTTATATTTGACCAAAGCAGACATTTTTTATTTTATTTTGAAACAGGCCTCTGGTATGTGCATGTTGCAGGTATGGCAAGTCATGCTGTTACCCATGTTGGCAGTGTTTGTTCTCTGTGCTTAGAATTTCCTAGGGATTGGAACAAATATCTACAACCAAGAATCAATAGTACCAGCAGAACTGAAAAAGCTCCTCTTAGCTCTTTGAATGAAGATGCGAGCAGCAGGAATCTTGTTTGTAGAGCTTAAGTGCTGCTGGGGAACTGAGCTCACTGTAGCCTTCTTGCCTTTCTTTAATCAGATAATCTCCCAGGCTGACACAGGCCTTTTATTTTCAGAGGCAGCTCTGTTTTCTTCCCATTAGAGATTCTGTGGTGCACAAGAACCTGGGATTGTCTAAGAGGAAAGTGTATTCAATTCTTATAATCCCACCCACTTTATGTTACAATTGCAGGAAGAAAGAAAATTCCTATAAAATAAAATGGTCAAATAGGTTTTAAAAATTTTGTTTTGGGAAAACCTAGGGTGCAAAAAAAAAAAAAAATCTGCTTTAGCTATCATATTTTTAAAAAGATTTTTTTCACTATTTCATGTGAACTATTAACTGTAAACCATTAACAAAGTAACAGAATGAATCTGCCTTTACCACATCGCTACTTGTACTGAAACTTAATTTTAACTATAAACACAACAATGTTCACTTCACAACAATAATTGTTACATTTTTATGTTTTTATTTTGGCAATTATAATATTTGGTCTTTTCGAGTGTTTGTATATGGAAGATTAACCAAAAGATAGTCTAAATATCTAACAACTTTCTGGTAATGAAATAACTTCGTTTGCTTCCTCCTCCTCTTGTTCCCTACCTGTATTAGTTACCTTTGTGTTGCTGTGACCAAAACACCTGTCAGAAACACCATAAAAGAAGAAAAATTAGAGGTTTGTCCATGTCACTGGACTTCATTGATTCTGAGCCCATCAAGGGCAGAATATCGTGATGGCGGGACCTTCTTCACTCTGTAGAAGAGAGAAGCAGAGTGCAAGAAAGGAGGGGGCCAGAGACAGTACCTCCGAAGCCCAACTGACCCATTGTCTCCAACTAGATCCCACATCCCAAAGCCTCCATGATCTCCCTAAACAGGACCACCATCTGGAGACCAAATCTTCAACCCCTGAGCCTGTTGTGGGACATTTCATAGTCACAGGTCAACACTTCATCTCTTCCTTAATTTAGAAAAACTTCTCAGAAGAGCTACCTTCACACACTCACATATA
>NW_008348081.1:885695-892461 GCF_000622305.1 Nannospalax galili
TCTTAAGAGATTAACCAAATTGTTACTTTCAAACAATCTTATTTTATTGAACAATTCTTATAATAATATATACAAGCAAGAAAATGAGGCACATGTGGATGTGGGAAGAAGCATCTAAAATGACCTGTATAACAATGGACCACAAACTTGAACTCATGTAATTTTGTTACCTAGTTTATAAGTATATTCTGTGATTCCATAAGAAAAATTACTTGATTGACTCAAAGTTATAAGCTTAGCAATTATTGGAGTTGAACACCAGCTCAAAATTTTGTATCTAAGCATTTTTCCTTAGTGATTTATTACCCAAACTCCAGATTAAATATTTTTCTAGTTATTCAGAGCTATGGACAAAAGCTGTCAGGGAGTTGATATTTATGATGTATCCCATGCATGAACTCATTTAGACCTTACCACAATTCTGTAGGGTAGGAATTACAAATTTTTACAAAGGAGTTTAATAGAAGTCTCAGTTACCTGATCAAAGTCATGAAATAAACAGAGAATATTATTTAGCTCTTAGATGCATTATGGCCTGTGATCTTCTCATCTGTTATTTGGGAATAAAAGTTTGTGAAATGAGAGGCATAATAAATTTATTACTGAGCTATTTTCTTTTACCCCCCCATCTCTGCATTTTTCTTCTCTAAACTCCTACAAGTAAAGGGGGTTTGCAGGGACTGAACTTTTCACATGGTCCACACTCCTCTCTCTGTCAGACGTTGTCTTCTCTGGGAAGCCTATTCTGAATTCTCTTTGACCTTATTCCAGTGCCTTGTATGTCTCTACCTTAACATCCAACTCACCATATTTCACTCACCTGATCAAGCATCTGCTTAGCTATACTGTGGATTTGATGTCTTGGAAAACTTCCAGGATTAAAAAAAATCACTCCCTAGTAAATACATGCTAAATAATGAGTCAAAGGAGGGTAGATGGATAGATAGGTGGAGAAGACAGCAGGACTAGATGGCTTTGGAGCTGAGTCATCGACAATTCTATAGCACACAGGATTCTTGGGTATTTAATGTTTATATATTGTTCATATTGCCTAGAAAAGAATTCCACTTAAAGGTCAGAAAAAGTTAATTTCAATGTCTCCTTCCTTCCACTGTGTAGTATATATTTGAATCATTCATAGTAAGTCAAGAAGATCAATACGAAACTATGACTTGATTATTATACCTTTGATTAAACAGTTCAAACTATTTACAATTCTGTAGACTTGAGGGCTAGAAGGATATGTGTCTTTACATTTTGTATTTTGCCTTCATTGATAAAAAAGGGGATATCTACTGGCTTGGGGACTCTGAAAGTATTTCTGAGGATCCAAATGGATTCTAAAATTAACCTGGAAAGTCTTTGCTACAGATGATACACATTTTAATTTTAATGTTTGTTATGGCCAGATCTGACTTAGTCAGCCAAGTATGCATGATATGTATAACTATACAATATTTATCATATAGAACATTGTAAGGCAGACTTGTTGAAATACTGACTATAGGTGATGTAATTGCTCCATTCATGTTAACTTTCTGGAAGTAGACATTGGAGGCAATCCAATTATTGGTCGTTATCATGCTCTCTAGGAGAGAATTTTAAAACTTCTGAAAAAAATACTAAGCACTAAGTACACACACACACACACACACA
This sequence comes from Nannospalax galili, assembly GCF_000622305.1. Taxonomy (NCBI): domain Eukaryota; kingdom Metazoa; phylum Chordata; class Mammalia; order Rodentia; family Spalacidae; genus Nannospalax; species Nannospalax galili. The sequence continues at coordinate 887,352 of NW_008348081.1, forward strand.
CACACACACACACACACGCACACATTTTGGCTGAGTATGCTGCCTGTGATCATTTTAAATTCTTACTCATGAAATGAGAAGAAAGTAGCTTAAATTTGTCTTCCCCATAGCTTGCTGATGAATGTGGCCAGTTTTCAAAATACCTAAAAAGATATAAACTCAATTAAATCAGTAACTGTAACTAAGTAATGACATTTTTGATGTTTGGTCTTGATTCTGAACTTGACAAGATTTAGGATCACCATGGAAAAGAACCACTGGGAATATCTACTAGGAATTTTCTAGATTAGTGAGAAGACTCTCCTTAAATGTGGATGGTACCATTCCGTGGGCTGGGATCCCAGACTGCATAAAATGGAGCAAGTGAGCCGAGTTCCAGCATTCATCGCTCCCTGATTACTGCCACCATGACTTACCTGCCATGGTGGACAGTGTCCTGGAGCTGTGAGCTAACAAACCTCTCCTTCCTTAAGTTTGTTCTTGACAGGTGTCTGATCACAGATTCGAGAAAACAACTAATACTCACCTTTGAAGTTACCCATACAGTGCCAACATATGTCTAAATGTGTGCTACATAAATGATTTGAATCACTCATGTCCGCTGGAAGCCTATAAAACTGTATAAAAATGGTACAATTTGGAAGGAGGAAGATCCTCCTTAAGAGACCAGCCAGATGAGTGTCAGCTTAGGTCAAAGGCAAAACTTCTGTTAAAAGGACTAGAAACACAAGACTCTGGGGTTTTTAAAGCCATTCCCTTGCCTGAAGAACTTTGCAAACAGATAGAACATGTTGGTATCATTAATTAATGAATAAAACTTAAAAAATAATTTCAACATGCTGAAACTTCTGAATGTGAATATTGATGCTTCAACTTCAAGGACCAAACATGTAAGAAATGAATGTTAATGGATCTCTCCTTTCAAAGATACAGTATATTCCTCCCAGAAGTGCTAGAGTTTTAGAATTGTAATTATGGTATGCTCTTTAATTCCTAACAGAATCTGATACTGTAAAATGGATAAAACATGGCTGCCTTCTGTTTTCTACTCAGCGGACATCCTGATTCACATACAAGCTCCAGTGCCATCTAGCTAATGTCCAAGGTAATTCCTTAAAGCTCAGTTATGCTAGTTAGTCCATAATTATTCCAACTCTTTTGTTCATTTTAGATATGCTGCATCATTTACATTTTTCCTTCTTTTAAAAAATAGCATTTGGCTGTGAGCCTGCACTTTTAATGGCTACACCAGCTCTTTAGCCGGGCGTGATGGTGCATACCTTTAATCCCAGCACTCAGGAGGCAGAGGCAGGCAGATCTCTGAGTTCGAGGCCAGCCTTGTGTCCATAGTGAATCCAGGCCAGCTAGGGCTACATGGAGACCCTGTCTCAAAAAGACACCCCCCAAAATAGACTTTGATTATGTTTCTTGACCAAAGTCAAATAGTGTAATGTATTAAATGCAGTCCTACACCTATGAAGGGTAATTCACTAGTGATAGACTCCCAATATTTAAAAAATTATTTTATTATTTTTATTTTTGGTGTATGAGTGTCTTGCCTGCATGTAGGTAGGTACACCCATGTCATGCAGTACATGTGGAGGTCAGAAGAAGGTGTCGGATCCCCAGAAATTGGACTTACAGATGGTTGCTAGCTGCCATGTGAGTGCTGAGAATCAAACCTGGGTCCTCTGCAAGAACAGCCAGTGCTTTTTAACTGCTGAGCAATCTCTCCAACCCAACTCCCAACATTTAAAAATGTTTGTTTATATGATACACATGGCTCTGATTAGATTTGCATTTCAGGGAGTATATTCCTTGAATTACTAAAATTTTAAGGTTATTAGTGCATGTTTGCACTTGAATTATTATTTTGATGGTCAAGACTAGGTTAGAATAAGGCCAAGTCTTCCAGTAGTAAGCATTTCTCCAACAAATCAACTTCACACACCTTGAGTGCCAGAGTGAGAGTGTAGAGTGAGGCAGAAAGACAATAGAAGTGCACTAGAGAGAGCTGGTGCCAAAAGCAGGATCCAAGAGTCAGAAGATGATTTTAAAGAGGAGACTTACACAAAAAGACCAGGGGACTTAAAAAGGAGAACACAGAAAGAGGAGACAGGAGATACTAAGAGAAATCAGACCCAGGAACAGACTGGGTCAGCATGGGATAAAGAAAGAAAAAGAATAAAAGAAGTCCAACAAAAAGGGAAACAAAGAAAGGATAAAAGAAGAAAGTTGAGAATAGAGATTTGTTTTCACCTTCACTGTTGACATTCTTATGTGATCCTACCTGTTTGAAATCCAGGGTCTATAAACTGGAACCCAATCAACACTGCGGATAGTTAACCAACCCCATTAACATTCACTTTCCTGATCTTAAATTGATAGGTAGAAATTTACACCAGCTGACAATCCATTTTGAAATAAGAAGTTGGATTTTTGTTGTTACTGTTCTTTGTGCATGAGTTTATATCCCTGAAAGGAAAAATTGCTTAAAGAGGTGAGGTTCAGTTTGATAAATATTTTATCTACCTTTTTACATAATCAGAGATATTCTGAGATGTTCATGGGTGGTCAAAAGATGTTAGGAGATATGCATAGCTTTCTCTGTGAGAGTAGATAGTCTTGCTGTATAAAATTCTCATTTCAAACGGCTGATCTTACAGATCTCTAAGTACATTGCACAATGAAGCGATTCACCATAATACAAGTGCAAGGATTTCTTACTGCCCCTTAATGTAAAAGAATATAACAAGGGGGGCTTTGACAAGAAATTTAATTGCTATTTTGAAGACAACATTCAACTTGTATTTTCAGATTACATGATAATAATTTTGTAAAAATGCTTATCATTTTTAATATAATGATGTGTGTCACATAATTGCACAGGTGCAACCTCTTTTCTGCAAGTGCACATCAAACAGTTCCCTTCACACTATAACCATTTTTGTTTCATTCCATTTGTGAATGTATAAAAACTGTTCATTAATGACACTTACCAATACTTATGAATGCACCTTTGGTATTTCAAATTTTATCATATAGATTGCTCTTCTATTTTTTGCTCTGGAAATACTCCACTCACGATGCACTTTTTACTTCCATGTGGCTTTTCACTGGTATCTGTTCAATTATGAACAGATTTTTAAGATATGGGCAGGTACTGAGTTACAAGGTAATACCTTCCAGGTATGTTTTGCAAAGATATTTCCACAGGAGTTGCTAAAGAAATTTTCACAATCTATGGAGTTGGCAAGATGGCTCACTGAGTAAAGTCCTTATTTTCAAATCTGAGTCTGATCCCCTGAATCCACATGATGGAAGGAAAAAACCAACTCCTACAAGTTGTCTTCTGACCTCCACATATGTGCCATGGCATGTGTGTTCCCCATCACACACACAAATAAATAGATAAAAACGTAATGGTTTTGTAAAAAAAATGTTTTTATTTTATGTGTATGGGTGTTTTTTGCCTGCATATATATGTACCCATGCATGCAATGCCTGCAGAGGCCAGAAGAGGGCACAAGATGGCATGGAACTGGAATCACAGCAGAATGCTAGCTGCCATGTGAGTGCTGGGAACCAAACCTGAGTCCTCTACAAGAGTAGCCAGTGTTCTTAACTAATGAGTCATCTCTCCAGTTCCTGTAACACGTTTTTAAAAAGACAATTGAAAAACATTTAAAAAAAGCATAGGTAATAAGATGCATGTTTTGGGATAAAACTCCCTCCATCAGGACAGAATCTACTTGTCTCATCCTAGGCACACCTTCTGTGGAGTCCTTGCATGTTGTAGCATCACCATTCTGAGAGTTCTGTAGAGATTTCATCCTGGGGACTGTGTCACAGGGCCAAGGAATGGAACAAGCATGAAATTCCTCCACTTCAGCGCTTCAGCTTGGTACTGTCTTGGCACTGTTCTCCTCCCATAGAAACAGAACCGATAGAATTAATATATATGTATAGAGATTTACCAGCTTAGACCACAGGATAGAGTCTGAGTAGTCCAGCAATGGCTGCACCACACTGGAGAGGCTGAGAATCCATAGTCGCTCAGTCCACAAGGCTGGATGTCTCAGTAGTCCCAATCTGGCACTGAAGGTCTGACAAATTCCAAAAGATCAGCTAGTCTTCAGTCTACAGCACCAAGACAAACTTACCAGTGAAGAGAGAAGGCAAGCAGCAAGAAGCCTGGCGTTGTCCTCTGTCTGGGCCTTTTATACGGTCTGCCATCAGAAGGTAACACAAACATTTAGGGTCTGTCTTCCAGCTTCAGATGATCCAATCAAGAAGATCTCTTGTCCTGGCTATAGGAGAAACTGTACCATATATTGGACAATGATTCAAAGCATACATTGCCTTCTGGAGGACCCTGCCCCAGCCCTCCAGGCTATTGCCACCTAATTGGAGCTGTAACTGCCTTTAAGAGGCCATTCCATCGTTCTATCAAGGCAGCTGCTTCAGGATGGTGGGGAACATGGTAAGACCAGTGGATTCCATGACCATGGGCCCACTGCCGCACTTCTTTGGCCGTGAAGTGAGTTCCCTGGTCAGAAGTGATGCTGTGCGGAATACCATGACAGTGGATAAGGCATTCTATAAGTCTCTGGATGGTAGTTTTGGCAGAAGTATTACGTGCAGGAACTGGTACCAATCTCTGTCCTAGTTTGTTTCTCAATTGCTGTGACTAAACACTCTGACCACTACCAATTTAGGGAGGAAAGGGTTTATTTATCTTACATCTCCAGGTCACAGTTCATCAGGGAGCCCAAGGTAGGAACTCAGGGCAAGAACCTGGAGGCAGAAGCTGGAGCACAGGTCATGGAGGAATGCTGTTTACTGGGTTCCTGTTGTCATTGGTGGTTGTCCCACAGTCCTGACATCTCCAAAAAGCTGGGGTCTCCACTGAAATTGAGGCTACACCTTCAACAATGGCCTCTTCTTGCCTCTTGTGATGCAAAGCCTCAGATTCTTTCCATGACCCCTTCAATCCTGGGGTCTTCACTGGAGCTGAAGCTGAACTTTCACCTACAGCCTTTCCTGGCCTCTCAGAGTGCCAAGCCTCAGCTGCTCTCTGTGACCCCTTCATGCTTTCTTTAACACCCGA
>NW_008348081.1:893917-895497 GCF_000622305.1 Nannospalax galili
TTCAAGGTTGTTCCAGAAATTGGCTGTAATGCTGCAGCTGTCCACTTCTGAGTAGTGCCTGCATAGCGTGCAGAACCATCTGTAAACCAAGGCCTAGTCTTCTCTTCCTCAGTCAACTGATCATAGGGCACACCCCATGAAGCCATAAGTGCATGCTTGAGAACAGGAGGCATCTTAACAGGAGTAGGAACCATAGGCATTTGGGCAACTTCTTCATGTAACTTGCTTGTGCCCTCTGGGCCTGCTTGAGCCTGATCACATATATACCACTTCCATTTGATAATGGATTGTTTCTGTGCATGGCTTACTGTATGGCTTTGGGGGGGGTCAGACAACACCCAGCTCATGATAGGCAGCTCCGGTTGCATGGTGACTTGGTGGCCCATTGTCAAATGTTCAGTTTCCACTAAGGCTCAATAGCAGGCTAAGAGCTGTCTCTCAAAGGGAGAATAGTTGTCTGCAGATGAAGGCAAAGCCTTACTCCAAAATCCCAATGGCCTCCGTTGTGATTCCCCTATGGGGCCTGCAAGAGACTCCAAACAACATCTTTATCTGCCACTGATATCTCAAGCACCATCAGATCTGCTGGATCATATGGCCCAAGGGGCTGAGCAGCTTGTATAGCAGCCTGGACCTGTTGAAGGGCCCTTTCCTGTTCCAGGCCCCACTCAAAAGTAGCTGCCTTCTGAGTCACTTGATATATGGGCCATAGGAACACACCCAGATGAGGAATGTGCTGCCTCCATAATCCAAACAGGCCCACCAAGACTTGCCTTTCCCTGGAGGAATGACCTATACTTTTATCCCTGAAGGGTCTGGGCCATTTGTTGTCCTGTCTGGATTGGGTTGTTGCAGTTTCCCATTGACCTTAATCACAGGACATGGTAACACCAAAAGTCACCCTAAGGAATCTCCTGCCTTCCAGATATAATCTTCATTACTTCCATTATGGAGAACCAGTCCAATTTCCCTCTGGTAGTCTGGGTCAATCACCCCTCCCAATACTGTTATTCCTTTCTTAGCCTGCTCCAAATGTCTTTCTCATCAGTTTTCCAATCATGCTCCTTCCAAGTCTCTGACCATCCAGCCAAACCATTTTTAAGGGCATCAGAAGTCCAAAGTGTCCAGGGGGAGTCTTAGCTTCCAGTTCAATGGAATGTTTGTTGTCTCTTCTGGAAGAAGCACTCCCTCCTCTGGAACCCAAACATACAAGCCAGTAGAGTGCAAAGTCGAGGGTACAGGAAGCAAAAATTTTTGTAGAGGGTCACCAGGGGTGATAGTGAGTGGAATCATTCCCACTTCCACCCCTTGATTCCTGGACCCATGAATCCTGGCTATAGGAGAAACAATACCATATATTGGATGCTGTTTCAAAGCATATACTGCCTTCTGGAGGACCCTGCCCCAGCCCTCCAGGCTATTGCCACCTAATTGGCGCTGTAACTGTGTCTTTAAGAGACCATTCCATCGTTCTATCAAGCCAGCTGCTTCAGGATGGTGGGGAACATGGTAAGACCAATGGATTCCATGACCATGGGCCCACTGTCGCACTTCTTTGGCTGCGAAGTGAGTTCCCTCAT
>NW_008348081.1:896599-908649 GCF_000622305.1 Nannospalax galili
TTCCTAATTTATAGTTGGGGGGGGGGTGTCAGATAACACCCAGCTCATGATGGGAAGCTCTGGTCACAGGGTGACTTTGTGGCCCATTGTCAAACGTTCAGTTTCCACTAAGGCCCAATAGCAGGCTAAGAGCTGTCTCTCAAAGGAAGAATAGCATGCAGATGAAGGCAAAGCCTTATTCCAAAATCCCAATGGCCTCTGCCGTGATTTCCCTATAGGGGCCTGCCTGAGACTCCAAAGAGCATCTCCATCTGCCACTGATACCTCAGACACCATTGGGTCTGCTGTATCATATGGTCCAAGGGGCAGAGCAGCTTGTACAGTACCCTGAACCTGTTGAAGGGCCCTTTCCTGTTCCAGGCCCCACTCAAAGATAGCTGCCTCCCAAATCACTTGATATATGGGTGATAATAACATGCCCAGATGAGGAATGTTCTGCCTCCAGAATCCAAACAGGCCTACTAAGTGTTGTGCTTCTTTCTTGGTGAAGGAAGGAGCCAAGTGCAAAAACTTATTCTTCACCTTAGAAGGAATCTCTCTGCATGCTCCACATCACTGAACTAGAAATTTCACTGAGGTAGAAGGCCTTTGAATTTTGGTTGGATTTATTTCCCATCCTCACATGTGCATATGCTTAACCAACAAGTCTAGACTGTCTGCTACCTCCTGGTCACTGGATCCAATCAGCATAACATCGTCAATATAGTGGACCAATGTGATATTCTGTGGAAGAGTCCGGCAATCAAGATCCCTTCAAACCAAGTTATGGCACAATGCTTGAGAGTTAATATACCCTTGAGGCAGGACTGTAAAGGTATACTGTTCGCCTTGCCAGCTGAAAGCAAATTGCTTCTGGATTCTGCCCACTGTGAAGACTTTCTTCCCAGTGTCCTTCAGGGTTGTTCCAGAAATTGGCTTTAATGCTGCAGCTGTCCACTTCTGAGTAGTGCTGGTGGTCCTTATGAACCAGTATCAAGAAAGCATTCACCAAATCAATAGCTGCATACCAGGCACCAGAAGACATATTAATCTGCTCGAGTAAGGAAACCATATCTGGTACAGCAGCTGCAATTGTACTCAGTACTTGATTAAGTTTTTGATAGTCAACTGTCATTCTCCATGACCCATCTGTCTTCTGCACAGGCCAAATAGGAGAGATAAAGGGAGACGTGGTGGGACTCATCACCCCTTCATCTTTCAAATCCTGTAATTTCTGTAATCCCTCCAGGGATGTGATACTGTTTTTTGTTCACTAATTTCCCTGGAAGAGCTTTTTGTCCTTACAGAGATAGACACTTATTCTGGTTATGGATTTGCCTTTTGTTCACTAATTTCCCTGGCCTTTCCAACAATAATAGCCCTCACTCCACAGGTCAGGGAACCAATGTGGGGATTCTGCCAATTCCTAAGTATATCTATCCCAATTATACATTCTGGCACTGGGGAAATAACCACAGGATGAGTTCAGGGACCCACTGGACCCATTGTCAGTCAGACTTCAGCCAAAACTCCATTTATCACCTGACCTCCATAAGCCCCTACTTTAACGGGAAGGTCACAATGCTTTTTAGGATCTCCTGGAATCAGTGTCATCTCAGAACCAGTATCCAATAGGCTGCGGAAAGTCTGATTATTTCCTTTTCCCCAATGTACAGTTACTCTAGTAAAAGGCCGCAGGTCCCTCTGGGGAAGGATGGGTGAGAGGCAAACAGCGTAAGTGTTTGGTACTGTGACCAAGTCCTTCTTCAAGGGCACCCAGCCTTCCCTTCATTCAAGGGGTTCTAGGTCTGTCAACTGTCTCAAGTCTGGAAATTGGTTGACTGAGCGAGATTCTCCACTGCTACGATCCAATACTGACTTCCTGTCATTTGTCCTAGAGCTTTTCTGCTTATATAGATCAAATAAAAACTTAGTAGGCTTCTTATGTATGTGGTCCCTGGAAACACCATGATTGATTAGCCAGTACCACAGGTCCATTCAAGTCATGCCATTGTAGGTATTGTTTTTCCTTTGCCGCCCACTACGGTAAGAATGCTCACCTTGTCTTTGGTAATTCAATACTGCCACCTACTCTGAGGCCCTGTTATGCCTATTATATTTACATTTAATTTATGCAATTGAGGAGCAACATCTCCAACTGTAAGATTTGGCACAAAGAAAAGAGCTAAAACAAAGTTCTTCAAATGTTCTGGTGTCTGTCTCAGGACCTTCCATCTTATAAAATCAGTAAAAGGCATGTCCTCTGGGCCCTCCCATTGTGGAGGATTTGTTGTTGCACTGCGAATCCACTCCAGCATACCAATTTGCCTGAGCCTTACAATCCATTCATCAACACTTAGCCAAGGGATATCAGGTATCTCCAGCTCTCTGTCATATTTTGATAAATACCTCAGCCAACCAATCAAATAAACTTTTAACACCCTTTTTAACTGCATGAGCTTCCATATTAAACCTAGACTCTCCAGTCAGGGGGACCAGGTCAATAAACTCAGCCTGATCCAATTTTATGTTCCTTCCTCCATTATCCCATACCCTTAAAATCCATTCCCAGACATATTCATTAGACTTCTTCTTGGAAGAATTAGCAAATTCACTAAGTTCTTTAGTGGTGTAGTGCACCTCCTCATGGACCACACTTTCTATCTCTCCTCTAGGGGTCTGCTTAGCTTTCAGTCTGGTTATAGGTCTAGAGGCAATGACAACTGGGCCCGAGGGACATCATCTTCTTCTTGCTGAATGGAATTAGCTTCCTCAGTGGGATTAGTTGCCTCAGGAAAGGGTGGGTCTGCTGAGGGTGGGGAAATTAGTTCATCAGGTGAATCAAATTCCTCAGCATCTGAGGATTCTGAATCCTCAGCCTCCTCTGGGTTTTCCCACACATTTCCATCCCACATGTCAGGATTCCAATCTTTTCCTACCAATGCCCTTACCTTTACTGCTAACACCCTTCCAGGCTGGGAATTAAATTTGTGTTGTAGGTCAGCCAAATGTATAATAAGGGCTCCAGCTTGATTTTCTGCAGCTTTAGCTCTCTGGCTGCTGGAGAGAAGATTTTCTTTCAGGGCACACTTCGAAACTTTTAAACTGTTGATTCGCATCTGGAGCTTGTCAGTTTTATCATTAAGCTCGTTGTTTATCTTCATCACTTTATCCAGAGATGCTAGAAGTAACCAGCCAGCATCATTATTTTTCTTATTTTCCACAAATTGTCAAATGTTTTATGTATAGAGTCACGAAATTTCTTGCTCTTCACAAGAGGTGAGTTAGGGGATTCAAATGGGTCTTTCTCCATAATTGTTTCAAATAGTGTACACCACAGATTTTCAGTGCTCTCCATGCTATCTGAAGACTCTGAGTTGGAGAGCTTTCTCCAAATACCAACGAGCCTATTAAAGAAATTCATCCTTTCAATTCTGTTTCTCTTGAACCACTCCTGGTACCACAATCTGTATTAGTCAGGGTTCTCCAAAGAAACAGACCCGGTAGAATGAATATATGTAGAGATATTTATCAGCTTAGCTCACAGTACAGTGTCTGAGTAGTGCACCAATGGCTGCACCACACTGGAGAGGCTGAGAATCTGTAGTCACTCAGTCCACAAGGCTGGATGTCTCAGTAGGCCCAATCTGGCACTGAAGGTCTGACACATTCCAAAAGATCATCTAGTCTTCAGTCTACAGCAACAAGATGAACTCACCAGTGAAGAGAGAAGGCAAGCAGCAAGGAGCCAGGCATTGTCCTTGGCCTTGGCCTTTTATATGGTCTGCCATTAGAAGGTAACACCCACAACTAGGGTGTGTCTTCCAGCTTCAGATGATCCAATCAAGAAGATCTCTCTCATTTCAGTTAATCCCGGGTCCAGTCAAGTTGACACCCAGGATTAGCCATCACAGTTATTTATCCTTTTATTTATTTAATTTTATTTTTTAGATGGGGTCTCCTGTAGGCCTAGGCTGGCCTGTTCTTGATCTCACAGAGATCCACTTTCCTCTGTCTCCCAGGTGCTGGGATTAAAGACATGCACTACCACACTCAGCAATTTTTGTTTTGTTTTTAAAGGCCTATCAGTTTCAATCTATACCTCTGAAGTGCTCCTAAGGGTGGGTACATCCCCTGGAGTCTGATGGATTTACCAGGCATCACACCTATGAGAAAAACTGACTATCTCCCAGCATCTATCAATTGCAAATAGATCCTCAGCTAGGACTGGGTCTTCCTACCCACCTTTTCCATCAGTACTTGGACCTTGTCTCGCTTCGGTTTATACAGGTCTTGTGCATGCTGCCATACATGCTGCTACTCTGTGAAGTTCAGACAACAGTTTCTTTATATTCATCGACTACCTCTGGATCTTACAATTTTTCTGCCCCCTCTTCTGCAATGATCCCTGATGTGAACACAAATTCAGTCTTTCTTCAGAATCAATTGAGAAAATCTAGGCCAATATAATTTAGTGTTATAATTCCTATTAGAGGTTATTAATTTCAATTCTTCATTACATTTCAGACATGATGTTATGGTTTGAGTCTAAAATATTCTTCAGAGATTCATGTGTTTTAACAGGTGGTCCCCAAATGGTGATGCTGTTTTGGGAGGTTATGGAAACTGGCATGTTGGGCCGAGCTAGCAGTGGTGAGTCACTGGAAGTGGGCCTTTGAAGATTTTACCCATTTCTGGTATAGATGATATTCTTGGCTTCCTACCTGATTCATTGTAAACAAGTCCTGTTGCTGTGGATTGAGCGAATCCTATGTTATGCTGTGTGTTGCTCTGCTATGAAGAACTGAAATCCTTCTGAAACTGTGAGACATACTTTTTCTGAAAAATGTGTTCTGTCAGATATTTTATCACAGCAATGAGAAAAGCTCATTAGTATACATGAAGTGGACCTATTAATTTGGCATATTCTAGAATTTATAGTGTTGACACATGTTCTTAGAACTTACTACCTCCTATGAGTATGTCTGCCAGTATCCCATACATTTGAAGAATGGATTTGTTTGCCCATGATGAAGACAAACAGATATTTCTATTGATTTGTTGAAAATTATGATTCGCTTTAATTAAACTCCAAACCCCAAGCAAATATGGTCTTTTGATGTTGCTCTAAGTGTCCCTCGGTGAAATAGAAACCAGTACAATCTGATTCACCACTAATGGCCAAGCAAAGTAAACTGCTATGGGGCTGTATGGCTGGGAAAGTTTCCTGTGGTTGAACAGGATTCTGAAAGATGTTTGAAGACATCAGATCTGAGCTGGATTCAAAGGGAGGTGTAGACTTTAAAACAGATGCATAGGAAGAAAGATCATTGTGTCACAGGAAAGAAGGTGTACTGTCAGATGGACAAGTCTAAGAATGGTATCCAGGCTCTGCTCATGTCTGGTGAGTTACTTGCCTTGTTCCATCCCAGTTTTCTCATCTGCAAGAGAGGATTATAAGATTTATTCCATTGGGTTTTTGTGGTGATTAAATAAAGTTTTTAAAGAAGAGCCTGACAGAATGCCCAGATGTTACCGGCACTTGGTAAACTGTGCACTAAGGAAGACAGCACCTCCCTACCCCCACCAACATGGTCAGGAAATTTTATACCTGTGTTAATGTAGGTTGCTCTGTTTCCAGTAATTTACTGGAAATTCACTAACTGAAAATCAGAATCAATTGATTAGTCAGACATGAGTTATTTAAACGATTATTAGGTTTGCTAGTCTCCATTTGTGTGCACATGTGCACATGCGCACACACACACACACAAACATACACACATAAATGAAATTAACATTTTTCAAGAGAAAGAGGGAATTCTGAGGTGAATAGGTCAGGAAGGTTAACAGCATGTCTGGTCCTTTTACAACATTTTTGTACAATTTCCTAGATAATGCAAAACAGAAGGCAAAATGCACTATGTTGAATGAGTATGCTTTTGGTGGGAGATGGACATTATTATTCTTCAGGGAAGAGAACTGTTGATCTGTGAATGGCCGTAGTTATCTAAATACATGAAGTGGATGACAGATGCGCTCCAAGCTGGCCAGGTAGAGGAAGGGAATGACAAGGAAGAGAATGTATTCTTCCTTAGTCCTCATTGACACAGGGAAGGAGCTTTGTCTTTTGCATGAAATAAGGATGCCATTGAAAATGTCTCCTAGGAAATGAAGAGATTTGGGACTTTGAACAGATCTAGGCAGACCAAGGCCCAAAGAGCAATGACTCACCTACCAGAAAGATTAGAAATGTGGTGTGGTGTCCAGAAATCTGGTTAGAGCTTCTGGATGTGAAAGTTTCTGTGTGTGTGTGTGTGTGTACATTAATGTCTACAAGAAATTATCCCAGGACTTAGAATTTTTAGTATTGAGATTAATATAATTAAAAGGTACAGTTTTATTTCCTCTTAAAAAGCAATTTATTCTAAGTAATATTGGTTCAAGTCAAGTTTATTAGTATTCTGCCCAGCTACTTCTGTTTAAAAGCACTACTAACTTAACACTGGGTATAAATTTTTAAAATTCTGAGCACCTCTTTTAAAGAATTGTTGTAGATAAGACATGAATTGGGAAAACTATATTAAACACAGTCTCTCTGGGAACTGTTCTAAGATTCTTTAATTATAATTATATCATTGACCCCTCTGACCAGAGACTAATGGAGTACTCCAAGAAGCACATGCTTAGTAGCCCTGGCCTTTGCAATTGCTGAGCTATCCACTGCAATGTTTAATGGAAGAATGTTCAATATGTGGTTAAGACCTACCTGTACTATGTTAAAACCGATTACATTCAGCATGGAGTTCGCTGGAATAGTTGACATTGTAAGCTTTATAACTTGGAGAGAAACACAATTTGTAAAGTGTTAAAAAAGGGATCAGGATAGTCTTGGTGGAAATCCTTTCAAAAGTTTGCTTTTAAATGTGAATCTCAATTTTATGACAGTATTGTGCCACACTTTATTTGAAGACAAGAATATTGTGGAATCCACACAAAATTATTTAATGAAAAGTAAGGACTATGTCATAAAATACTTTAGTTCTGTGATCAATGAAGGGTATTTTTATTGGCTGTCCAATGTTTGATTTTTTTTTTCCTTGAAACAGGGTCTTCCTGTAGCCCCAGCTGGCCTGGAACTCATTAGGTAAACAAGGTTGGCCTTGATCTCACAGAAATACACCTGCCTCTGCTTCCCAAGTGCTGGGATTAAAGGTGTGCACCACCACGCCTCACCAGTGTTTGATTTTTTAATGATGACACAATATTGACATACTGCATGGTTTATTTTTAGATTACAATACTGTTAAAGTACTTGCCCAGTTCTCCAAAAAAGAAAGCTAGTATTTTCTTTTTTCCTAGCTAAAATATGGGAACTTAAGTGAATTCTGTCAGATGAGTGGCTATATTTTCTCTATAAAGCATGCTGAACTCTTCTTAAGTTTTGTATTCATTTAAAATTAAACATGAATTGCCACATTAAATATATGCTTATTTTAGGAGGAAAAGGAACTGTTTTCACATGCATGAAAAGAAAAATATTGAGCTATTTCTTTTTTGCTAATGTGGGAAGGTGTGCAGACAGCAAGCAGGTTGTCATTATATTGATTAGTGCTTTCCCTTAACTTTCACTGACTCTCAGGTATACATTCTATGATTCTATTCTGGAATGAATTCATAGAATACAGTTATTTTATTTGAAAAGAACCTTAAGAACTTATCTTTATTACAAAGGCAAGCAGAAGGAAAAGGTAGATTTTAAAGTGGTATTTGATCAAACTTGTAGATTTCATATACTATTTTGAGGGATATACTTGGATACTTAAAGATTTTAAAACATTGGTCTTTAGGTTATACCTTGTGAAGGAGAGACTAAAAGCTTTCTGTGAAACAAGTTTATTTAACCTATAAATTTTGTTTTATCAGGATGCAAAGTACTATGAAAGAAAGAAAGGGGGGAGGCAGAAGTGCAGCATGATGCCTCATGCCTCTATTCCTAACACTTGGGAGGCTGAAGCAGGAGGATCATTAGTTCCACACCATCCAGGTCAGCCTGAGGTATAGTGAGTTCTAGGCTAGTGTGAGTTCTACGGCGAGACCCTGACTGATAAAGGGGGCTAGAAATTTGGCTCAGCCATTAAGACCACTTGCTGCTCTTAGAAAGGATCCAGCCTTAGCTCCCAGCACCCACATTGGGAGGCTCACAATCACCTCTAACACCAGGACCAATGTATTTGATGCGATCTTCTGGAAGCCATAGACACATGGCACATACAGACAGGCAGGTACACACACATACACATAAAAAATGGAAAAAAAACCCCACCAAAAACCAAAAACGAAAACAAAGAAAGCAAGATAGATAGATAGATGAGAGTCAGAGACAGAGACAGAGACAAAGACAGAGACAGAGACAGAGAGAGGATACATTAAATTATTTTTGGTAAAGTAAATAAGATACAGAAACTCAATATCTAGTGTTGGAAATGGGTTAGCACATAAGGTAAAGAATGCTCATGCAGAATAGAAACAATCTTATGATTTTAATCTATTTTTGAACATTAACATAGAGAGGATGGAGTGGCTGGAAAGTGTATCTCAATAGGTCAAACATACATTATCCAGCACAGATATTACAGAACTGTCTATGGAATCATTTTTGTATTGCATTGATTTATTAGTGGCGCTCTGTTACTATGGTTTCTGAGGTGTTACTGTTCAGAGCTCTTTGCTTTTGTCCTTCCTCAAACCTTGCCTTGTGACTGTTTCGTCTAGCAATACTTTTGATAGCATTCACGTACTATTTGGAATGAGGCTTGCCTCTGCCTCCTCATCTATGCAAATGAAGCTTTTTGATAGTCACATGTCCTTTTATTTGAACATGTGTGATGTATAAGCAGGAAAGTAAGAAGAGTCTGAGTTGCTGTCATATTCCTATAGGAAGTAAAGCTTACATTCATTTCTCATATACTGTTCCTGTATTAAAGTAAGGAAAATTAAAATAAGGAAAGAAAATCAAACCACTTTATTTCTTAGGTGTTTGCATGGTTATTAACATGCTATTACAAAACCTTAAAAAGAGCTTTTGTATTATAAACCATAAGGAACATAGGTTTGACATTTGACCATTATATAAAATGTCCAATACAGGGCTGGTGACATGGCTCTGTGGGTAAGCGTGCTTGCTTGCTGTAAACCCTGACAACTGAGCTTGATCCCCAGAACCCACCCTGTGAAAGGAGAGAATTGACTCCCACAAGTTGTCCTCTGACTTCCACATGTGTACCATGTTATTCGTGCACTCACACATATATATGCTACATATAAATAAATGAAATTTTTGAAAAGTCCAGTACAGACTCTTGTTGCCAAGTAATAGTGATGAAATTTCTCTCATTCATTCATTCATTCATTCATTCATTTTTGTAGCCCCCTGCTGGCCTGGAACTAACTATATAGACCTCCAACTCACAGAGATCTGCCTGCCTCTGCCTCCTGAGTGCTGGGATTAAAGGCGTGTACCACCATGCCTAGCTCTCTCAACCATTCTGATTCATTTAGAGGCAGTTCTAAGCATTTGCTTTTTTTTTCTTTTGGATGTTATATGGTGTTTATTGTGGTATAACATGAAGATTTTTTTATTGAGGTTTTTTTTTTGTATTTCATACAGAACATCCCAAACAATCTTATTCATCTTTATACCTGCATCTCAAATGGCACCTGCCATAGTCCACCCCCCCACTGGAGCCCATGTACTCTGTCCTCCCTGTTACTGTCCACTGTGTTGTCAGTGCCCCCAGCCATTCCCAGTGCAAATCCATCCACTGAGTCTAGTTATTCCGCTTTTTAAACTCTTGATTTTAAAATCCAGAATTCTCCATTTCCTTGCCATAGTTTATCCTCTTTTCGTTTTTAGCACGGAAGAATTTTTTTTCTAGCAATGAAATCAATTCCTTGTTTTTCTGTTCACATTTAAGGCTATAATTTTCTGGCTCATTATCATATGATTTTTGAATAGAAAGTATAAAACTATTTCCCTGGTTTAACTTTAATTAATAAAACTTATAGGCTGGAATTTCAATAATTTATGTTGTTTTTTAGGGGTAGAACCCAAGTAAGAATTCAGTGATTAATCCTTGCCTTCCACTTGATGAATCTCTCTGGAGATCAAAGGATAATTGTTAGCCACTTAGAAAACAGAATTGTAAAAACCCATATTGCTCTAAATTGTTCAGAAATCCTAGTGTCCTCTCAGACATTCAATTAGAGACCAGTGACAAGTTTAAAACACTAAGTGAAACAGGTTCTTATCATCTCTACTGACAATGATAAAATGTACATTTATAGATATTCTGTGTGGGGTTACTTTGTCCAAAATATTACAATGTGACTGTTATGATAGTTTTATAACATATTTATATCATTATAACTATTTTTCTGAGAACAAAGTGTACATTTGATCTAATGAAAATGGATGAATAAATCTGATGGTTGATACATATGCATTCCAAGCA
This sequence comes from Nannospalax galili, assembly GCF_000622305.1. Taxonomy (NCBI): domain Eukaryota; kingdom Metazoa; phylum Chordata; class Mammalia; order Rodentia; family Spalacidae; genus Nannospalax; species Nannospalax galili. Next base: position 907,093 of record NW_008348081.1, read on the forward strand.
TCTCAAAGAGCACTCCAGTCCTTTGCAGCTTAAATGGTTTAACTAATCCAAAATAATGAAATGTCTGCCATTCTAGTTATAACATTAGCTACTGAGAAAAAGCTGGGTCTGTTTTGTTGAAAATGATTTCCCTCTCCTAGGACAATATTCCAGCTTCAGTGCCTATTTATTGGCTAAGAAATACTGAACAGAGTAAAAGTATGCTGAAATCTTTTCAGCATCTGCTAGGCACGTGACGGAGAGCTTAGAGGTGGGAACTGCACATAAATGCTCTCATGTTCACAGATTTACTTAGACTTTATTAAAAGACTGGCCTTTTGGTGGTTTCTACAGTAGGAAGTCCATGTAACTGCTAATAAATATTATTAATTCTAAGATTAATTCTTTCCATAGTGCATTGTTCTGCAGAATCATTTTCTAGTCTGTTACTGACACTGCTGTGTCTCCACTGGACTTTGATTTAATATATTCTCTCTAGTCGATATGGAGAAATTATAAAATATGTTTATGAAAATTAAACTACTTAGAACTGAATGTTCAAGCAAATGCTGTAAACCATGCAAAAACTTTATTTGTTCATTTATTTAAAATTTTAGTTACATTTTTAACCTATTTTGTGGGGGTATATTTATTTTTCTGTGCCATGGCTCTTGTGTGGAGGTCAGAGGATAACCTGCAGGAGTTGGTTCTTTCCTTATACCATGTGGATCTTAAGGATCAAATTTGGGTCATCAGACTTGGAAGCAAGTACCTCTACCCACTGAACCATTTCACTGGCCTAATAAGCATGCTCTTAAGTAAGTATAAATCATTTAAAAATTTAAGTTCATGTTGATATATTGGAAATGTCTCAAGGTTTGAAAATTAGTGATGGTGATTAGCCTGTGTCAAATTACATTACTATTAATTAACAAGATTAAAATCCTTATGAGAATTAAATGATTTTAAAGGATTAAAATATCTCCAAAACATTTTTAGTAATGACTGCTCATTAATATAAGTGTAGAAGAGTTTTGACTTAACACCTGAAGAAAACGTGACAGAAAGATTCTATAGTCAACCAACAAAAACTCACTATGACTATAAAATATTTGTACAAGATCTCAGAATTTATGAAGTATGTTTTCATGGTTCTTCACCTCAGATAATCCTCAAAAACACATAAGCTGTTTAGAACCATCTTTATTTTACACAAGAAAAAAGTGAGAAACACACACATTCGTAGTTACCTATGACTTGTCTTGCCACAGAGTCTGCGGCCTTCTTTCTCAAAGAAAGTCAATACACTGACTTCATGTCCACACAGACACATAGACCAGGACGATTCTGTTTCCTAAATAGAAGGATATAGAACTTAAGTAACATAAAGCAGTACTAAGTATCGCAAGACAGAAATTGAAAAGAACAGAGAAACACAAGCTGAGTCAAACTGCTGTTTAGATTCTCAAAGCTTTTTGAAAATGCTTCTTTCAACTTAACTTGTTTTTCAGTCATCTGAGGAACTTAGATATGAATCACAGAATTTTAATAGTATACATATATAAATAATTGCAGGAG
>NW_008348081.1:909316-909897 GCF_000622305.1 Nannospalax galili
TTACTTAATACTTAATTTGGGGCATTATACAGAACAAAATAATTGAATAGAGTCAATACTCAGAACTTCATTAAGTTGGAGTTATAGAATATTCTATGTAAGTTCAAGATTTGTATTTGTTGTCTCATTGGCAACAAGTTATTTAATAACTTCAGTAAATATTATACCATTATTTTCTAAGTTACTTTCTGTGTGTTATTAAAACAGACTGAAGCCGGGTGTGGTGGCACATGCCTTTAATCCCAGCACTCGGGAGGCAGAGGCAGGCAGATCTCAGTGAGTTCAAGGCCAGCCTGGTCTACATAGTGAGTTCCAGGGCAGCTGGGGCTACAGGGAGACCCTGTCTCAAAAAGACAAAAAAAAACAAACAAACAAGCAAACAACAACAACAAAAAAAGACTGAAACCTGCCTACCAGGCACTAGTATGGAAAGTGTTTTAAACATTTTTTGCAAAGTTATATTGTGTTCAAAATGCGAATATACACTGAATAGACTTTTTAATACAGTCAGCAATGCTAATAGTACATCCTAAAGGCCATTGGAAACACAGTGTTAGAGTGTTTTCCTTACTGTGCAACAA
>NW_008348081.1:910545-916843 GCF_000622305.1 Nannospalax galili
TGACTATAAAATATTTGTACAAGATCTCAGAATTTATGAAGTATGTTTTCATGGTTCTTCACCTCAGATAATCCTCAAAAACACATAAGCTGTTTAGAACCATCTTTATTTTACACAAGAAAAAAGTGAGAAACACACACATTCGTAGTTACCTATGACTTGTCTTGCCACAGAGTCTGCGGCCTTCTTTCTCAAAGAAAGTCAATACACTGACTTCATGTCCACACAGACACATAGACCAGGACGATTCTGTTTCCTAAATAGAAGGATATAGAACTTAAGTACCATAAAGCAGTACTAAGTATCGCAAGACAGGAATTGAAAAGAACAGAGAAACACAAGCTGAGTCAAACTGCTGTTTAGATTCTCAAAGCTTTTTGAAAATGCTTCTTTCAATTTAACTTGTTTTTCAGTCATCTGAGGAACTTAGATATGAATCACAGAATTTTAATAGTATACATATATAAATAATTGCAGGAGTGAAAAAAATGCTTTTTAAAAGGTAAATCAAAAGGCCATTGTTTTCTCCTAGTCTCAAACTCACTCTCTACCTTTCTCTCTTCCTCTTATCATATACACATATGCATATATGTAGATACATGTATGTACTTCACATGAATTATACAATATAATTATAATTAGTCACTTTCTTGCTTAGTTTTCCATTCCCAAGAATTTAATTTTGAGGCCTTCATTTATCAAGAGCTTGCAGGGATATTCAGAAAAGAGTAATTTCACTTCAAAAGATGCTTCAAACTTCAAATAAAGTTGTATAGATCGGGTTGGCTCTTTGGTAACAGAGGATTTTATTATGCAAGATGCTTTCTTTTACCCAGCATATGACTTGTGAAAAGGATTTGGAAGGTATGGTTCATCCAGGGTCACTTGAGAGTTTCAAGATGACCCCAGAGGGCAGCTGTGGCATTTGTATTACCCAAAGAAATAAAGTTGTCTGAGAAAATCCCTACTTGTTATCTAAATTTAAGACATTGACAAGCATTTGACCTTGATGGTCTCAGTAAAATGTGATAGTAAACATGAAGAATTATTGCTTTTCTTTGTTTCTGCTCTTTCTCTATTGAGAGAAAGCAACTACTTGAGTAAAAGAACTTTTTGATTGTGACATTCTCAATGCTATAAAATAGGAATGAATGCAATATCTATTCAATGTGTTGGTACACTAATATACTCATCACTTAAGCACAAGTTCATGAACCATAAGAGCATTGCTGGACACTTGCAGTAAGTTTGTTCTTCTGTGGGTTTCGAGAAAATGATGCCAAAGCCATTACCTAGTTGCACTATTTCTAATTCATTAGTGAGTTCAAGGCCAGCCTGGCTACATAGTGAGTTTCAGATCAGCTGGCGCAGCTGGGGCTACAGGGAGACCCTGTCTCAAAAAGAGAAAAAAAACAAACAAACAAGCAAACAAAAAAAAACAGACTGAAACCTGCCTACCAGGCACTAGTATGGAAAGTGTTTTAAACATTTTTTGCAAAGTTATATTGTGTTCAAAATGCGAATATACACTGAATAGACTTTTTAATACAGTCAGCAATGCTAATAGTACATCCTAAAGGCCATTGGAAACACAGTGTTAGAGTGTTTTCCTTACTGTGCAACAAATATTTGTCAAATTCATCGAATATATAAAGGTTATATTGGAAATGTTCATTACAGAGTTTGTGATCTTATGATAATTATCAAGCAGTTATAAATCATAAACTGTGATAACTGAATATGGAAGATGGTTGGGTAAAGCTCAGAATCCTAATCTGTAACACTGTTGTGATAACAAGAAATAATTTGATGGAGTTCTTCTTTTTTAAAAAAATATTTGTTTACTTTTACTTTCTGTGTATAAATGTTTTGCCTGCATGTATGTGCACCCATGTCATGCAATGCCCATGGAGGTAAGAAGAGGGCATTGAATCCCCTGAAACTGGAATTGCAAATGGTTGTCAGCTGCCAAGTGGGTGCGGGAATTGAATCCAGGTCCTCTGTAAGAGAAGTCAGTGCTCTTAACTGCTGCGCCATCTCCAGTCCTGGATTTTTTCTTTCTTTCTTTTTAAAAAATATTTTATTTATTATTTTTATTTTATGTGTATGTATGTATTGCCTGTATGTAAGTGCACCCATCCTCCCTGGATTTTTTTCCTAATGAAGTGAATTTGGTCCATACATTACCAGCATGGCTTTTGCAGCTGGGCCCTTCACACTTCAAGATAACCCAGTGGGAATCACAAACTTCACCTAAAGAATGGAGAAAGAAGATAAGTTGTACTTGTGAGCAACTTTCCCTTCCACAGTCCTTTGTGCCCTTCCTTTCCAACTTGGGCCTGGGGCAATGGCGCCAGCAAAGAAGGGTGACGAGAAGGACCATCCTGCCTTCAACGAGGTGGTGACCCTGGAATGCACAGTCAACATTCATAAAGCGCATCCATGGAGTGGGCTTCAAGAAATGTGCCCCTTGGGCACTCAAGGAAATCCGGAAGCTTGCAGTGAAGGAGGTGGGCTGTCCAGATGTGCGCATTAATACTAGGCTCAACAAAACTGTCTAGGTCAAAGGAATAAGGAATGATCAATACCGTATCCGTGTTCCTTTGAGGATGAGGATTTGCCAAACAAATTGTGTATGCTTTGGTAACCTATATCCCTGTTACCACATTCAAAAATCTACAGACAGTCAATATGGATAAGAACTAATGGCTGAGAGTCAGTATAAACTGCAAAAAAAAAAAAAAGGATCTCTCTCTTAATGCTTGTGTGTGTTGTTATTTGAAGATAAGACTAAAAATATAAATATTTTCTTTAAATATGATTCACTAAATAAATTATAATAGCATATTTACAATGATTTAGGACTCAATCTTGTAGGCTATTATTTATTTTTAATGATATATATTTAAATGAATACTTAAGTGACATTTTCATATTAAACATGTATGTATATTTACATTTAGAAATATTTTGACTAAAGGTAACCTTTTAGCTAATTATAAGAGCATATAGAAAAGATGATAAAACATCTTCCTACATTGATAACTAGATCTATGAATGATTATTTAAATGACTAATTGTTTAGACACTTTAAGTGAGGAAACTTATCTCAGATAAAGTCTGTTCAACAATCCCCTTCAAAAAGCCAGCAATTCACCCAACTTAAGCATTTTGATAAAAAAAAAAAAAAAAAGAAGCACTGTTCCTGTTGCTTTTGTCCCAGAATTGAGACTCAGGGGCGTAGGGGGGCAAACTCTAGAGTTAGCTTTTATAAACAGACAAAATGATATTTTACTTTAGAATGGGCAAGGGAAGTTTCACTGAAAAGAACACATCTCAGGTAAAGCTAGCTTTACTTTCATTCTTCATCTTAAAGCAGACTGGAGACAGGCTCATTGTGTTGCCCTACACTTTTTGTTCAAGGCACCTGAGCAACACACAGTGTATCACTTATCAGGAGAACAAAGGGCTCCTTCATAGGTCAAACTGTGGGGAAGATGCGGACTCAGAGCTTCTCTAGTCTGATACCTTGCTTGAGACAGAACAGGAAGTAGACTATTCATGTGAACTTTCATGTCTAACTCTATTTAATTTGATTCAAGTAAGATTAGCCTCTTTCAAAACATATTTATCATTAATGCTAATCTTAGAAGCTTGTCTCATAAAATAACTTGGTTCTAAAATTGTATTTTGTGGACTTTACAACAGAAAGAACCTTTTATTTACCTTCACAGAGCTGCTATTTTAAATATCTATTTTTAACAATACATTTTAATAAAAAATTACATAATGTTTTTCTGCATGTAAGACCAAAAGAAATCATAAACATCTTATGCTATTGGGAGTGAAAAAGAATACTGAAAGAAAACTTTCATTGTTCTTCAAATATAATTAAATTATAGTTTAATTCAAAATATGAGTCTTTCTATTAAAGTCTCATTTCTCTTCAATGTAAATATATTTCTTCTTTTAGAATTCCAAGATTATACAGACATTTCCATTAGACTTTAAAAGTCCAGTTGGAAAGCCTTTAGAATGCACAAGCTCCAATTCTTGAGCGATTATGAAAGAAATAAATGTTTCTTTACTAGGTCAAAGATTTCTTAGCTGCTGTGTAGAATACCAACATGAGGACAATTTAATACAGACCATGTCATGCACAGCAAATTGTCACTGGTACAATTTTCTTTTGTTCTGTTTAAATGTCAAGAGTAAAACCGGAATAATAGCATGTATGTGCAGTGCAACTAATTACAAAAGATCATGAACCTGAGATGTTCCTTGAAGGAAAGAACATCTATATAATAATGTTTATAAAGATAAGCCAGGAGGGGTGGTGGCGCAAGCCTCTAATCTCAGTTCTCAGGAGGCAAAGGCAGCCCAAACCCTGTAAGTTCGTGGTCAACCTGGTCTGTATATAGTGAGTTCCAAATAGCCAGGGCCACATAGTGAGACCTTTTCTTAAATACAAAACAAAAAACAGAAAAGAAAATTTAGAAAAACAGAGTCCAGAGGTATAGCTCAGTCACAGAGTACATGCTTAACATGCATGAAGCCCTGGGTTCATCCTCAGTACCACACAGAGAGAAATGAATAATAAATAAATAAATAAATAAGTAAATATTGAAAACTGCTTGTATTGATAATCTGACTCTTAGTAACTTAGCAAAATAAATTTCATATAGGGGTTCTTGCTTCAGAAAGCACAGGTGCTCCTTGATTTGTAATGATTATGTACCATAAACCAATGTAAATTTAAAATGTCATAAGTTGAAAATGTATTAATATATCAACCAAACATTGTTACTTGACAAAACAGCACACCATAGAGTACTGGCTGCATGCCCTCATGATCACATAGCTGACTGTAAGATGTGGCTTGCCATCACTGCCTAGCATAGCATCTCCAGAGAGTGTATATGGTGTTAGGTCCACACTCAAAAGTCGACGTACCTGTTTCTACTGAACATGCATTGCATTAGCACTGTCTGTCACACAGAATTGTTTATGATTAGCATTTCAGTCTTTGCCAGTAGATACTCCAAAATGCTTAAAATTCCGTCTTTCTTTAGTTAGCTCTTGATCTCCTAAAGTATTTCTGATACTGGTTTAGTTCTTGGGATTAATTATAAATAAAAATGAAATGACTTGCTTAAAAGAGCTTGATCTCAACGCTGAGGATACTTACATCATTCAAGTCACAGAGCATCCTGGTTAGCTTTCTATCACTGTGTTAGAAGACTGACCCAAAGCAGCTTGGGGAGGAAGGGGTTTATTTCCGCTTATAGTACAATCCTTCAATGAGGGAAGCCAGGGCAGGAGCTCAAGCAGGAACTTGGACGCAGGGACTGAAGCACAGACCATGGAGGAATGCTGCTTACTGGTTTGCTCCTGCTGTCCTGTGCTCAGCCTGTCCTTATACAAACCTGGACCATCTGCCCAGAGGTGGCATCACCTACAGTGGACTGGCCCTTGCACAAAACTCAACAATCAAGAAAATGCCTCACAGATATGGCCACAGGCCCATTGGCTGGAGGAAATGCTTCAGTTGAGGTTGCCCCTTCCCAAGTGTGTCAAGTTAGCAACTAAAGCTATCCAGCACACTGAGTAACTGAAATTAGCTTTATCACAATGTATTGCAAACCTATATTTTGCACTTGCTTAGCATTCCTGTCAGTGTTTTTTATCTTTACATCAAGTAGTAAAGTTGGCTCATAGTTAAAGTAATAGTACCCTAAATTTGTTTTTGTCATAATTTGCAGGTGATCATGTATACATATTTTCACTTATCATCATCTACTTATATCTCTTATATATCTCTTGTCTATCTACCTATATCTACCTATCTCTCTATCTATCATCTATCTGTCTATCTATCTATCTATCTATCATCTATCTATCTATCTATCTACTTATCTATCTATCATCTATCAATCATCTATCTATCAATCATCTACCATCTATCATCTATCTATCATCTATCATCTATCTAGTTATCTATCTACCTATCATCTATCTATCATCTATCATCTATCTATCTATCATCATCTATCTATCTATCATCTATCTATCTATCTATCTATCTATCTATCTATCTATCTATCTATCTATCTATCTATCTATCTATCTATCTATCTATCTATCATCTATCTATCTATCATCTATCTATCATCTATCTATTTATCTATGTATCTATCATCTATGTATCTATCATGTCATCTATCTATCAATCATCTATCTATCTATCCATCATCTATCTATCATCATCTATCTATCATCTATCTATCTATCATCTATC